>NW_025784954.1:0-22241 GCF_021130785.1 Homalodisca vitripennis | reverse complement strand
GGTAGTAGTCTGGAAAACTGTGTTAGTAGCAGCCGAGGGGGACTGATTGTCGCGAAAAAGTACGATTGATGGGTTGATGATATCGTTATAAGAGTGCCACCCCGTCCCCACCATTTTTTTTTTTTTTTAAGCCCAGGGAAGGCCATGGTCATGCCACGTAGATGTTTGATTGATCGTCGCCTCAACACCACCTCGTCCTATCCCTTGTCCCCACTGCCAATTATATATTTTGATTGCCTCCGTGGTGATTCGATCTCTATGTATTATCATTACCTTGATTTTGTTTACGCACAGATAAAGAGACAGCTATAAATGACGATGTGTAAAATCTGATCGTTCTCTGTACCGGTAGGTTTCGGTGGTTTTTACAAGATCAATAGTTAATTGGGTCGGATGTAATGCCTATCTAGGCCTTACACAATACGCAATAGCGCTGATCAATTAAACTTCAAACTTTGAGCGTTATATGACAGCCATTTAAACAAAACACAAAATTTGGCCTTTAATCATTTATCTTCTGATTCCTGCTTGGTTAAGTGACAGCGACAAAAATATTGGTCACTTTGCCTCTTTGTAGACTTATCAATGGTTAAATACTTGAAAACATAGAAACTATCAGTAATTGGTTTTTTGTTTTTTATCGTTTCAGCTAAACAGAAGAGGGCAACGGACCAAATCCGAATCCGATACAGGCGAACGGTTTTTATCGAGAAGGACTCCTATCTACGTCGACCGCGTACCCTCTCCAGTCAGACGACCAACTCGACCTCCACGTCTCTCACAGCGCGACGTGCGGTTGTCAAGCCAGCAGCATGGCAGTCCACGAGTCCCAGCAGCTTTCTCCAGGACCCCCGCCTCCTACCATGTACTCAGGGACCCTAGAGCTCATCTCAGGAAGTCTTGCCCAGGAGCCACCACCAACCCTCACCCCTCACCATTTCCCAACGGCCGCACAGGAGGTCCTCATCGGTCAGGATGCTTCGGCCGTCAACGATACCAAAGTAAAAACCACCGCTATCGTCGAAAACCACCGGGGACTTTCCGTATCTGACGACACTTCCCGCCCGGTAAGTTCATATGAAACGTTCAGTATATTCTTTACAGTTTTACTTTTCATCTACTGTTATGTTAATCCCATGTATAAATCCATGTTTTGTTACCAATTAATATTAGTAATTATCGTATTTCTCTGTATGGCTATTCACTACTACATGAGGAATAATGGTTTATGCTGCGCTGTACAGGGGGCGTCCTCAAGTAAAATTGTGACGATTATATTGCTAAATATCTAATGCTAGCAAGATACGTTGCTCTAGGTGTAAAGCAGATATCCAGCCACAATAGCACTATACTACTGTAGCCCGCTCATAGAACGGCGAGGCGCGGCGCGGCACGGCGTTGTCCGCCATCTAGCGACCGAGGCACATTCTCTTTGGTCGGACCATTTTGTAACAAAGCGTTTGATGGCGAAATGTAACGGTCCAATGGATGGGAAGGCGGGGAGGGTGGGGTGGGGGTAATGTATTCGGCAGCAATGTTGGCAACTCTCTGACAATCGCAGATGCTGTAAGAGCAGGGTAAACTGAGTCATGATAGGGTGACCCAGTCAACGGTGTCCGGAAAAGATGTCTCGGAACACTTAAAAAGTCCGACTCAATTTTCAAATAGATGTTAAAAACAGAACTGTTTTAAAGATGATTATTGCTACATTGGTATACTGGTATATCCACGTTATACTGGTTTACCTGGCATCGGGATAGTCGTTTGGTGGTTGACAGGCATATAACCTTTCACCAAACGTCACGACATTAAGAAAGAAAGTAAGCACAGTAAGTAAAACAAAATCAGCTGTTAAAAAATATTATTATCACTCAGTTTATGGGAGTTTTGGTCTACTGTACATATTGTACAGCTGAATTCTCATTCTCTATCGTGGAGTAAAGGCATGCAATATAGCATTTTTTTTTTTTTTGTTACTCGTATCCTCCGTTTCCCGCGTTACTTTCGTACCCTAGTCTTAGCAGCCAGATTAATTGTAGTATTATGATCGACACGTTTTTTTTTTCAGAATATAATGTTCTGTTCTTTAACTGATCCGATAACACGGCACTGTAGCTAAACTTTGTTTATTGTTAAAGTTTCTCCAGCACAAAGAGGAAAGCAAATTTTGTAACTCAGTCAGTAGTCAAATATTTCAGCCATGAATAAGAGAGTGAATACGTGTATGTCTGTACGAAGAAGAAATAATCTATTCTACTTGAGGTAATCTAAAATTAATAGGTAAATTTTACTTGCATTATTCTTTTCTGCCCTCAAGAGTTCTCACTCTAGACTCTAGTATGTCGATGCGAAACTCCCAAATATAATTATCTTGATTTTAAATGAATTCGTATTTCAATTGTTTGAAAAAAGTGTTTTCTAGATTGCATTGTACTTTTTATAAAATATTTCCGTATCTTTGCTTAGCTTAAAATGTGTGCTCACGCGTTATTGTCTTCCATGGTATACCACAATCTTTTAAATGTCCAAGAAAATATAAACAACGAGATGAGTTTCAAGATTTTCCCAACGTTCGGGTGGTTAAAAAAGTTGTAAATAATGCTTGTAAAGGTGTGTAAAAGTTATTTGACCGCTTTGACATACTCTATGTCACACTGAGGAAAGGTGGTTGGGAAGAGGCGTGGAATGATTCCCAGTATTCCTCCCCATTTACTTTTTGGGTTTATTGCTACAAATGGGAACGAACTTCTTTCATTATCTTTAAAACGTCAAGTCTGACGTGGTGAAAACTGGAGCTGCAACTGGATCAATGACTATACTAAAAAAAATTTTTTAGGGATCAGCGTGGAGATTTCTAAAAGTTAAGTCTTAATCCAATTTCTTCTAAATTTGAGAAAATTTATGATAATTGGCTTGCGATTCGTTCAAAATTAGACCAATTTAGACTATTGTGGCAACACTACGTTGACCTACCATTAAACCTTGTTAAATTATATTACATTTGGGTTTATATATTTAATATTAATTAGTCAACCGTAAATGTAAACTGCATTATTGTTATTAACAACTGATAGAAACCTTCTTAAAATCATATGAGCGATAAGTCTTTCATTACGATCTATCGGGTACTTCGATACTCCGCTGTATCGGTTTATTGACTGCCAAAAGTAGTAGTGAAAGCTGTTGTGAAGTATAAAGTTACAGGTGATATACTTTGGTGTGATTTAATACAGTCTGAGAGTAGTCCAAGTAACGTCAACATGTCACCCCTCTCCGTATTGTTATAGTAGAAGTCGTCGTAGTTCTATCGGGTACTTCGATACTCCGCTGTATCGTTTATTGACTGCCAAAGTAGTAGTGAAAGCTGTTGTGAAGTATAAAGTTACAGGTGATATACTTTGGTGTGATTTAATACAGTCTGAGAGTAGTCCAAGTAACGTCAACATGTCACCCCTCTCCGTATTGTTATAGTAGAAGTCGTCGTAGTTCTATCGGGTACTTCGATACTCCGCTGTATCGGTTTATTGACTGCCAAAGTAGTAGTGAAAGCTGTTTTGAAGTACGAGTGTAAAGTTACAGGATGATATACTTTGGTGTTATTTACTACAGTCTGAGAGTAGTACAAGTAACATCACCATGTCACCCCTCTCCGTATTGTCTATAGTAGAAGTCGTCGTAGTTCAATTCTGTAAAAATCAAATAACATTTAAGCCCGGCGCTGAACCTCATACATAAAGTGTAAAGTCCCACTGTTCGACACTGGACCCGGTCTCCGACTAACTGAAACTGAATAAAACATCGTTCCTTTCATGCCTCCTCGCCTCGCCCTATCGCCGCCTCGCCGCGCTCTCCCCTTACTTACCATTTCTGTGCGCGGCCCATCTTAATTGGCCGAGTGGTATGAGGTTTATGTTTTCTACTTAAAAACTTAATTATTTTAGTATGTCATTGCCAAAAGTGCTCGTAAAGTACATAATGGGAGGCTAAAAAGTCTGGAAACAGTTTAATATTTGTATTATTAGATGCACTACAAGATTAAAATCTTCCAAAATAAATCGAGAACTAAAAAAAACTATTTTTTTACGTTATTAACGATTCCTTACCTCTATGGGAGAATGGCCAACGAGAGGCAAGTAGATAATTCTAAATGTAAGCATAGGTTCACAAGTACTATAACATGTTGTAACGGGTATAGGCCTAGCCTGTAACCTAAATCAACTTTTACAATTAATAATAAATTCGAGAATAATATAATACAATAAATAATATTTTTCTATTAATAATAAATCTAAATGAATAGGAATCCAAACCGACAATTTAATTGCTTAGTTAAAGTTATCATTCTCATATTTGAGAATAATCAAATTTCAATTTATTATGAAGGTTAGTTGTGCATGGTGACATAGTCCGTCACTGACAGTTTTGTAACCTCAACAGTGTTGCCAATCCACTTTTGGAAAATTCCCACCAGTACCTGAAAAAAATACCACCTATGAGCCCAAATTACCACCATTGCTTTAAAAGTATATTTAGGCTACTAAAGTGTGTTATCGACATCGTTATGACAGTCTATATTTGTAAATGCAGGGTGTCTACCAAACTGAACATATAAAATTCCCTGACTTTTCCAGGTTTTCTAGGTTAGACACTCTTAAATGGCTTAACGAGCAGGATTTTTTATTGCATTGAATATGGTTGATTTTAGAGCATAATATCATAACTTATATTGTAAAAAAATTAACTTTTTACTTTTTTACAGAGACAATTTGCATGAAAAAGTTAGTTTCAGAAAAACAAATTTAACTTTCAATGAGCTTGGATCCATGCCAAAGTTTTTAAATAGAAACTTGTAAAACTGATAAAGCAGACATTAATCATGCAATCCTGCTGTGATTCAAAGAAGGAGTAAAGGAATATAATATGTAAATGACTTCTAAAATCTCACTGTCAACCAGCTAAGCACAGGCTTTTAGGTTTGAACATACTATAGGCCTACAAAGTATTATTTTAGGAAAGGCCTACCAAAACCAAACATGCAAGGTTAAGCAAAAATACTTACAACACTCTTTCATGATATCCTACCTCCAAAATAGGTTGTTTACTGATGTACAGTTTAATAAATTTGTATGATAAATCACATGAACTGTTATGTGTTGTTCTAAAAAATCCACTTTTTTCCTTTAACTCAACTTGTAGCTTTATGGAAAAAATTACACTAGATCACTGTTTTTAAATGTGTTAAACCACAATTTTTTAATGTCAGGCAAAGTGCTAGGCACACATAGTCTTGAAATTAAAACCTTAGAAGGCTAGCATTACCATGATGTGTTTAGCCTACTCTATAACTCAGGTTCAAATATTTATTTATATATAAATATATATATATATTAATATACACACAAAATTTATTTCACAATATATCACTTGATGACCAAAATATGAATCACAATATATTTGGCTATATTAACACAGTTTTTAGTTTTTTTAAAAGCCAAATAATAATAATAAGGCCTAATTTCTTATTGCCATATATTTCTTGTGAGCATTTCCTTGGTAGGTTCAAATTTAACACATCCACCGCTATTTCGGATTCCTTCCCTTGTACCCATCAATGAAACGACTGTTTCTGTTTTCAATTTGTTTCTGTCATTTGGTTTTGCAATGCTTCAGTTCACTGAATATTCGTTCGACAGATTGAATTTGAAAATGGCAGTATAAAAAGTAAGTTAAACACTTTTTGTATTTCTGTAAACATAGCATCTCCAGCGACTGTCTTTAGACTGAATACAGCCTTCCAATATTGCATAGCAGACTCATTTGCATCAAGTTTATGCTCTTTGAAGTCTAGCAAAGCATGACTTTTCCACTGATTGTCGAGTTTTTGGACATCAACAACTTTCTTCAGAACGGGAAATCTGTTAATGACATGAGCCAAAGACCTTACTTTGAAGGTTTGGGCACTTTTTGGCTCCAAGACACTGAGGACATCAAAAACTTCATCAGAAAAATCAAATCTAGATTTGATTTGTGTGACCAATTCCACATAGAAGCTTAAAATACTTTTTAAGAAAACTTCAATATCTTTCTTTTCTGCATTTTTCTTTTAATTTCATTAAATGTTTCTGTTGCCTGAATGCCTAAATATATTTGTTCTAATTGCAGGAAATGACGGGGGTTTGAATGCTCAATGGACATGATGGGTGTATTTTTAATGTAGTTTAAGTCCATGTAGTTTGTACACAGATCTTGAAGCATCTTGTGAACCTCTGGTCGCAATCTATGGAGAAGTGGTGGTTTCGGATTGGAACATTACATTAAAATCTGTTAGCATACCAAGAACATAAGACATAAACTCCAAGTATAAGTAGATAAAAAATTGGTTGTTCATAGCAGCTAACATGCTATCCACTGTGTTTGACGGGTCTTCGACAGAAGCGGTCAGCAGGTAGGCCTTCAACGGTTGAAATTGTTCAATCACTCTGTCAACGCAAGATTTTAATGACAGCCATCTTGTTACTGCTGGTGATAGTATTTTGTGGATTTCCTCTTGAAAAAAACTCTTGGAACTGTACCAAAGGCAGACTGTCTCCCAAAACTTCTGCTGAAGTGGAGCCCCAAGATTTCGGAGCAAATCCTCCACTGTCTTTGGTAACTTCATACATGCTTTACTTGCCGCCAGGTGGATCATGTGGCAAGAACACTTGACACATGCAATGTGAGGGATTTCTATTTTCAAAAGTGAAAAAACCGAATGATGCTGCCCCACCATCACATTACATGGGTCAGAACTAAATCCCACTAAGTTTTCAATGGGTATATATTTTTGATTTCAGCGAGTTCATCATACCAGTGAATAATTCATCAGCAGTGCTAGATTTGACTTCAAACATGTCAAATAAATTAGTTTTTGGCGTTCCAGTTACATCATCAATATAGATAACTGTGAGGGCACATTGATTAACCGATGCCTGATCCGTTGTCTCATCCATGATCAAGGAGAAAAAACGATCCTGGTGCCCTTAGTTTTTGGTAAATCAATTCCATGAATGCGGGGACCTAAGGCTTTTTTAATCACAGTTGTTGTTTTAGTGCGTTTCATACACAGTTTAGCAGCAATTTCTGAGTCCGGAAAGAACCGATTTGCACAGCGGAATTCAATGTATCCATCAGCGAAAAGGGCAGGTTGTTGGTTGCAATTAGGCCGGCTAATTTTAATTCTGCTCGTTTGACACTTTTATCTGTTGTAGTTCTTTGAACAATTTTTTTTAAGTCTTTGTTAGTGGCTATCTCCTTGATTAATTTTTAGGTGCTTGAGGGACTTTCCATGACGCACAATCTCTGTTTTTATGCGCCCCCATGACTGCATCACAGACACTACAATATGCCATGTCTTGTCCGGTTCTTTCTTTGACTTTTTTTTTGTAGCCAGTTTTTGAACTGGGGGTCATTCAACCAGTTTGAATTGAATTTTCTTTCTTTTTACTAGGCCTAATGGTGGCAGGTATGGGGTAAACCTAGACACAATTTTAGGCCTAGCAGCAGTTTTTGGTTGGGTGGTATTTGAAGTTGAGTGTACGGCTAGGTCTGTATCAAGCTCAGTTTCCTTGCTACTAGCAGCAATATTAACCTGGTCCTCCTCACTAGAGCTTTGACCTAATGGTTCTGGATCATCTGGATCTATTCCTAAGTCTTCGTACTCCATTGGGATTGCAAGAGGACATTGAACTAGGCCCAAATAGATTTTTTGCTCGATTCACCATGTGAGCTTTCTACAAACGACTTGCTCTGTCTACTTTCATCATCTTTGTCTTTTTTTCTCATCTTCATCTTTCTTAGGCTTAGGCCTACCTTTAATAATAAAACTTATCCATCTTAGTAACTTAAGTTAGTCCCAATTAGAGATTCATGTCAATAAAGCTAGTTCAAAGTTTAGATGGATTGTAAATGGGAAAATGTAAATTAGTTAGGCCAACACTAACTATAGTTTAGGTGATTGTTTAGTTAAGCTTAGGGAAAAAACAATTATGAAGCAGAGCAGATAGGCTAGTAGTAGGTATTACAAAGCATAAATAGGACTAGGTCGTTACCTAGCTATAGGCCCCTAATCATATTTACAAAACAAATGATTTGTATGAACTTAAAGCAGCAAAAGCTAGCTCTCAAAAGTGTCATCTACACTCTAAAAATAATAGTCCAAGAAGAAAAATAGCATTGCAAAAAAGAGATCTACGTTCTTAAGTTATATGCACTATAAAATAATGGTCCAAGGGGAAAAGATTGGCCAAGCACTACTAACAGTTATGACATGAACACAATAAAAATAATGGGCTAGTCCCGAGAAGAAAAAAATATTGCTACATTTTTTGTAGCCTATATACCTTGGCCACAGTCTACACAATTTCACTACATACTTTACTATTCTAGGTCCACGGATTAAAATGCACGATAAAGAAAACTTGAAATCTTACGTATCTTGGAAAAAACGTACTTAACTAAAGCCAACTCACACGGCTATGAAATCTTATCATCCATTAAACTGATCAACTTATCTCAACTGAATAACTTCACTAGAAGAAATAAGAAAATAGAAACCAAAATTCAAGAGAAGAAGAACACTAACACTATTACTAACAGCATAGAACTAAAATATCCCTGGTGTTGTTGTTATCATAGACTAACTATGCCAACCGTCAATTTCTATCTTAGCATAGAGTATTAAAAACAACAACAATCTGAATACATATTGTAATATTATATCGATTGAATGTGTTGAATGGGAAATCAATCAGGTTACCTGAAAGCGGAATTCTCAGTGTTCGTTGTTTTCCCTAATTAATTTAAAGTTACCACCAATTTACCACCGGGGCAAAATTACCACCTGAAATACCACCGAGACCTTAAATTACCACAAAATGTGGTAATTACCACCCCCGATTGGCAACGCTGAACCTCAAACATAAATCTCGAATAGTAAAGCGGTCATATTTAATAAAACTCGATAGTTCCTCATCAACATCAAAGAACAAAAGCTAAACCACGGCAAAACGCGTGCCACGATTGCTAACGTAACGAATACTCTCATTGGAGGGTAGCGACCCCGCGGGAACGCAAACTCGTTTTCTCTGCGTGTCACCGTGAATTCGAGTGGGTTGTTAGCCAGAAGTAAAAGCGGATCATTTTTCGACCAGAAAAACGGAAAAATTTCCGTTTTGAAGGGTATTCACTTTTCCCTCTCTGCGCTACTGACGCGGAGTTTGGGAAAGAGAGAGTCTTCTTCCTCGACCTCTTTGATGATGTAGTACGTTTGTGAAATAGTTTTCAAAATTTTTCAATTATTAATCAGTCCTTTTTTTCAATGTGATCCAAATTTAAAATTTTTCAATTATCTGTGAGGACCCGCCGTGTCGCCATCATGGGATTTGGTGAATATGTTTAAGAGTATTTTAAAACCTTTTTGATCAAACATTTTTAACTAATCAGACTCTAAATTTTAACTGCTAGGGAGTAGGGGTATTTTCTAATTATTTCAAGCTAATTGGATTTTGTGTTATAGGATGTTATTTTAAGCATAGCCATAATTTCAATTTCATCAAAATCATGTTTCATTAGTATTAGTTTTTTATTCAATAAATCTAAAATTTGTTTCTATCAAAATTTTATTTTCATTTTTACCACACATAGCTGCCCTACGCCGCACCATTGTAAAAACGACCCTGTAAAGACAAAGAGTCTAAAGCTAATATATTTTTCACAAAACCTATCTTTTTTACTATTTATTATAATGTAACGTATCCGTTACAAATGGCACCCAGCAACGTGGGGCAGCTAAAAGTGGTTTAGCTTAATAATTTGTGTAGGGGTTTTCTAATTTGAAATAGACTAAATCAAAATTTAAAAAAATGATGGATCAGAACTTAGAGAATATTGACAATTCGGACAGTAGTAGTGAGATGACACTCGCGGAGCTAGCTAATAGGCCTAGATCAGGACAGCTCTTTGGCTAATTGCGAATAATGTTGAAACGGTGGTAGGCCTAGATAGAACTGATGCATATCAGCAATTGTTGTTTTTGATGACACAACTTAATGACAAATTTGATGGATTAAATAACAAGATGGATGAGATAAAAACCGATATTTATAACAAGGATGGATGACCTACAAAACCGATATTTATAGCAAAATGGATGACGTTCAAACGGGCATGACACAAATTGAACAAAAATTAAACACAAAAATTGAGAAACGTTCAAAGTGAATTGAAGGGAGAGATTAAAGTTGTGGGGGAAGAAGTTGAAACTAAAATTGCTAAAGTCAATCAAAAATTCGATCAAGAGGTTTCACAGATTAGTTCTCGGGTTGATGAGATAGTAAATAAAATCGATTACACATGCAACGGAGATACTGAGCATAAAAGATTATGTAGGGATGAGTGAAAATACTAAGGTAGGCCTAAACGGGGAAGAATCTAAATCAAATTTAAAAGAGGAATCAGACCTACTAGTTGAGTCAAACAAAGTTCAGACCACTGTGAAAAGCGTAAAAATGGAGGGTAGCGGTCTTTATCAACAACCGGCTTGTAATATTATGGCGGAACTCTATTTTGACCGAGTTTGATGAGGGTAATGATAGGACTCACCCTATGAATTTTTTGAAATTGGCTGAAAAATTCACTAATAGTAATCAAGAACACTGGGAAACAAAACTTTTGTATATTGTAAAATACTTGAAGGGGGAAGCATCTGAGTGGGCTCGGAGAAACATTGACAAATGGGAGAGTTTTTGAACAATTTAAAAATGATTTCAAAAAGAGATTCTGGGGCATTACTAAACAAAAAGATTTTGAAAACAAATTGATGGGTAATGGGAATTTTTTGTGAAGGTAAAAACCGATTTGACAAACTATGTGCTTGGGTATTTTGACATAGCAAAGAAATTGGACAACCAGATGGATAACCTTACGTTTGTTTGGCTTTAATTTGTCGACATTTGCCGCCACACATAAGTGCCAGTCTGGCAAATTCTACAATCCCTTGCTGGTAGGGAAGAACTAGAAGTAGTATTAAATCAGCTCAGTTATGTAAAGCCTTTCAAAAAAGAAAGTTTCAGGGATACATACAACACTAATCATGAAAATGGAAATAGACAAAAAAACATACACAGGAAGGCCAACACAAAACTTTCATGACAGTACCCAAGGACAGCAGTATAGGCCAAATCATGAGAACAGGGCAGTAAAATACCACACACAATTTTCTCATACCAACAATGGTAGGGCCAATCACACTAATGGGAATCATTTTGAAAGGAATCGGGAAAAATAATAGGGGATACAACAGACCCGAGGGTTTCAGAACATTTCGAGGTAGGGGAAATTACAGGTGGTGGACCAAATTACCGGGGGGGGACACAAACTATAGGAACAATTCAGAAAACTTTGATGGGCCTAGGGAAATTGAAAATGGTCAAGATTGACAACCAACAATTCCAGGGGAAATAACTCGGAACTTAAATTTTGACGAAAGACCAAAAATAAACAACTTTGAATTGATAGGCGATAGTCCAGTTTTGTAGACTATCAAACAAAATTTTGCAAATGGATTAAAGTCAAAACCCCTGGTGGTAGAACATCAATAGGACTTTGTGTGGGGGGTTCAAACGCGATTAAAACAATTATGATGAGCAGGTAAAAATACATTCATCAAGTTTATCTGAAAACCTAATGATTTTTATTGGTACGAATGACATTCTAAAAAATAATTCACTTGAGCAAATGAAAACTGACATGAAAGATTTAGTTGAATACCTAATAAATAGTAATAAGAAATTAATCATTTTGACTCTACCTCCAATTCCGAAAGTTGCTAAAGACATTGATATCAGAGGAAAGGTTAAAGATTTTAAACAGGTTCATACGGGCATTAGACAATGGGGATACAATCAAGATTAATCATGTCACACCACACTTTGTTGATCACAATGAGTTAGGGTGTAATTTAAAATATTTTGAACAAAACATCAACTTTGGGGGAAAAACATTTGCTGATTTGGTTCATCTGAAATATTGATGGGTTGAAACTTTTAAAAGAAAGCATTGATGAGTTTTTTTCAATCAAACAAATGAAGAGTTTGAAAGGGGTTGTGCAAAGTAACCAGAATCAAATCATTATGGATCAAAATATAGCGGATGATTTTTTAGATGAAAGCAACTACAATGATGGAGTAATGCATGATAGGGTTCAATCTTTACCAGAAATTGATATTGGTATTGGAGGGGTAAAATACAAGTGTTTAGTAGATTCAGGTAGTCAAGCATGTATAATGTCAGATGAATTCTATAACAAGATAAAAAAAAATCAAGTGGGGTACAACATTCCAGAACTACCTGTTTAGTAATCTGTCAATTGTAGGTGTTACAGGAGTCCAGGTCCAAAAGAATAAATGTTCAAATAAGACTAGAGGTAAATATTGGAGAACAGGTTGTCCCAATAACATTTTTTAATTTGTTCAAGGACTAAAAATTGAGTTGATACTTGGTTGTGACTTTTTCCAGCAATCATTAACGGCATGTACTAAACTTTGATACCAATACTTTATGCTATAGACATGACGGGAAATATCTAGAGACTAAATTAGTGTATAGAAATGGTGAAGAATTTGTGGGGGGGTTAAGAATAATACATATTAACAGAATTAACTTGTATAAAGATGAAAATGAAATAGACAATACTTTAGCGAATTTAAATCCATTTTTTGAACACAGATCAAATCAAGTAGGCCTAGAACAAAAAATTACTAAGATCAAACATGAATCTGAATCAGAAGCAATTGAACAAAGGTTAGTAGACAGAATAAGTGAATTAGAGGCAGATAATTTGAGTATTAAGGAATGAGGAACTAGAATTATTAAGAGTAGTACTTTTTTAAAAATAAAGAAGTTTTTTCGAGATCAACCAGGGTGTGTCAAAGGATACACAGCAAAGCTGAATGTTAAAAGTGAAAGTCCCATATATTGGCAAGTCTTATCCGGTTCCGTTCAGTAAAAAGAAAATCTGTAGAGGAAGAATTAGAAAGACTGAAACAACAAGATATTATAGAAGAGTCAAATAGTCCTTTTTTCTAATCCCTTAGTCTGTGTAGTAAAGAAAGATTTGAGTATAAGATTGTGCTTAGACAGTAGGAAATTAAATTTGTATCTTGTTCCGGATAGACAAAGTACAGAAACAACTGATGATATATTTCAAAAATTTATGGGAGTTAAATATTTTACAACATTAGATTTAACGCAAGGGTTTTTCCAGATCAAACTCGATAAAGAATCTAGAAAATTTGTAGCTTTCACATTCAACGGAAAGAATTTGCAAATTTAAGCGATTACCATTTGGTTTGAATGTAAGCACGGCTCATTTTACTAAAGCGATGAATAAAAATTTTGGGCCATGAGTTTAGCAATTTCGTAACTTGTTACGTTGATGACATTCTAATTACGTCCAGAACTTTTTTGGAACATTTAGATCATATCGATAGAGTACTGAAAAGACTGTATGAGTGTGGAGTGACTGTTAAACTTAAAAAATCAGATTTTTTTGAAACAGGAAGTAAAGTTTTTAGGTTTTGTTCTTAGTAAAGATGGGATAAAGATGGATGAGGATAAAGTTGAAAAGATAAAGAATTTTTTCCAACCCCAAAGAACTTAAAAGAACTGCAATCGTTTTTTTAGGTTTATGTAATTATTACAGAAAATTTTCAGAAGAACCATTCAGATTTGACGGGTCAGTTTGGTGACATTTTGAGTTCTAAAAGTAAATGGTTTTGGGATAAGACAAAACAAAATCTGTTTGAGAAAATAAAAGAAACATTTTTAGACTCAGTTATGTTGCATCATCCAAATTGGAGTAGGGCATTCTATTTAAGTACAGATGCATCAGACATCAGTGTGTCAGCCATTCTTTATCAAGTAAATGATCAGGGGGAACATGAAGTGATAAGTTTTGCAAGTAGGACTCTTTTAGCAACAGAGAAAAATTATAGCATAACAGAAAAAGAATTATTGGCTGTAGTTTTTGCTTGTAAAAAATTCCGATCTTATATTATTGGACATTTTCAAGTAATTGTTCGTTCAGACCACAAGGCATTATCTTTCCTTACAACCTGTAGGCTATCTCATGGTAGAATTTTGAGGTGGAGTTTTGGCATTACAAGAATACAATCTCACTATTGAGTACATCAGCGGAAGGCAAAATATTCCCGCTGACATTCTTTCAAGAGTAACGGACGAAAATTATAAAAATCCAGTTGAAAGGAATTCGGTAATGGTTTTACAAAATAAAATTGAAAATTGAAGTTAGCGATAGGAAGATTAAATCAATGTTCAGAAATATAGAAGAAAAACAAAGGAGTGGATGATAAATTTTGGGCCTATTTTTACTAAATTGGATGGTAATGATCAACAAATAAAAGATCAATTTGTTATTCATAATGGAATACTTTTTAAGAAAGATTTAAATGATGGTGATAGTTTTAAAGTCTGTATACCAAAAGCAATTCAAATCAGAATTAATTCAATTTACACATTTGAAATATGGTCATTTGGGGGGACATAAAATTTATTTAATACTAAGGGAATATTGTGTTTTTCCTAAGATGGAACTTTTCAGTAAAGAATCAGTTAAAATGTTGTCAATTGTGTCAATGTGCCAAAACACACCACTGTTAAAATCAATAGGATTTTTACAACCAATAATTCCTAAAAAATTGAAAGATATAATCTCAGTTGACTTGATAGGAGAACTGCCTGTAGGAAGAGGAGGTGTAAAATACATATTTGTTGTGTTGGATTTGTTTTTCTAAATTTGTGAAGTTTGTATCCGGTCAAAAGAGCTACTAGCCGAGTATTACTAAATAAATTGATCAATGAATACATACCTGAGGTAGGTGAGATAGGTAGTGTTTTGTCCGATCATGGCTCGCAGTTCACTAGTAATTTATGGTATAATACCCTTAGAGACTTAAACATTAAAACTATTCATAGTTCTGTTTGGCATCCAGCCTCAAATCCAGTTTGAAAAGGGCTAATAAGGAAATTACTAAAATATGCAGGATATACTGCCATGAGAAACATACTAAATGGCCATTAGTACTAAATTTCATTGAAAAGTGTTTAAATCATTCCGTGCATGAGACCACGGAAGAAAATCCCGTTTGAACTAATGTTTGGTAGGGAAAGATAGGAATTTTTTTACAGGATATGGTTCAATTTCCCAAAGAGAAAAGAATGTTAGCTGATTATCCAGGTAAAAATAAGATTAGTCAAAGATAGACTAGTTTCAAAAGGGGAAAAAAGGAAAAGAAAATTTGATAATAAGGTCAAACCAATTAGATTTAGTATAGGAGATGAAGTTTCTAGTAAAAACACATTATCTGTCTGACAAACTTGACAAGAAAATTAAGAAGTTCTTTCTGCTTTATGAGGGCCCGTATAGGGTGTCAGAAATAAAATTGGAAAATGCATATGTTGTGGTCAACGGAAGATCGGTGGTGTGATAGGAACATTTAATGTAACACCAATTTAAAAAAGTTTTATCGAAATTTGGTTTAGTTCAAACAAAGATGGAGGGTTAAAAACAATATGGGTTTCGTGATTTTTATTATTCCCTTTGTAGCTTTTTTCCCTTCGAAAGAGATAAAAAAGTCTTACAAAACAGAAATAAAATGGCATGGCTGGATTTTGTAACGATTTGACGGCCATGGGACAAATAAATAAATGTCAAAAACCACATATCACACACAGTTAGGTTTCCTGGGTGGTTAACACAAAAAACATACTTGAAATATGATTTCAAGATAACAGTACAAGGTACACGATCACACACAGTTTATTGTTTCTGGGTGGTTAACACAAAAAACATACTCATCTAAGACGATTGAAGTCAACTTACAGTACAAGGTACATAATCACACACAGTTTATTGTTTCTGAGTTTTGTAAATAGTTAAAAGTGTAAAGATTCATAACAAATTATTAAATATGGTTGGATTGAATAGGAGAATGACATTCAAGTAAGGAAACAGTTTATTTAAATTGAAACTACAGTAAATTCTAAAGAAAAGAAAGAAAGAAGAAGAGAAAAGTAAAAGCACAAAAAGACTAATTAAAATATATTCATTATTGAAATAATGTATTGTTTTTCTGATGAGTTAGTTTATTTTGTTGTATACGGATAAAATAATAATAATAATGAAGTAAACATGGGGGATACTGAGCTGATAATAATAATAAAGCAAACTGGGGGGTTATACTGGTATAAAAGTAATTATTCTTAAAGTAAAAATGTTAGAGGTAGGTCAAGTAGGCCTGTTTAATAATTAATATGATAATGATAGATAGAGGGGTAGTGTACAATACACTGAACAAAGGCTAAAGGTGAAGGATATATTGTGAATGGAGTGGGATAATAATAATAGTAGAGAATAGGAGTGGAAATTGAGAGGTTGGGAACAATTTAAAAGTGGAATGGAAAATAGGAGTTCACAGGATAATGTATGAAATAGAATAGAGCCAATAAAATAAATTTCAAAAGTCAGTACTAAATTAATTAATTCAGAGGGGGGATGAATAAAAAGGGAAATATATTAGGCTAATAAATATTTGGTTTAATAATCATTTAATCAAACTTATAATAATGAAGTGCAATGGACACTTAAAAGGGATTTTACTGTGCGAAATGGGTATTTTATGGTATGAGGAAGTTAGGAGAAATATTGTATTAAATGAATACAAATACAAATAAATGAGTGAGAAGAAAAGAATTCAGCTAATATAAAAAAAAAAAAAAATAAAACTCAAAACAAAGGGACAAAATTGTATTATTATGACTTGGGGGGTTGCAAAGGAATTTCATTAGTTTAAAAAATTGGTAATTAATTAATAAAAGGTGATAACTATTAGATAGTGCGTTGAAGTAAAAATAGTACAACAAATAGGTAACAAGGAGGGTAAATAAAAATAAAACTACAAAATAGACGGGTTATAATTATTATAACCTCGATTAAAATAAACAAAACAAAAATATTTCAATTATGCAAGATTATTACCAAAGGATAAATAATTAAATACATTTTTTACCATTTATTGTGTATTAATTTCTAAAAAAAAAAGGAGAAACAAATTTTATTAAAACTGTTGTGGAGAGATTGTTAGTTTAATTATGAATGAATTTGTAAGATGAAAAAATGCTGAGAATGAATTTTTTATCTAGTAACAATAGTAGTAATAATTTATTTGAAAAATAATGGTTCATATTTATGTTATGTTGATTGTTTTTGACTTAGTTTGTAAGAATGTTTAATAAATAATGTAAGTACTATTTGTGAAAAACTTTAATTTTAAATATTAGGAAAATGTTTAGTGTAAGATGTGAAAGTGAGTGCGCCGAATATCACAGGCAAATCACAACAAATTTAAATCACCAAAGCAACTGGACTAGGACACTTAAAGTCATGGTGTGTTTTTTATGAATCTACCACAAGTATGGACACTTTGAAGTCATGGTGTGCTTTTCTTTATGTCTGAAAAATAAGTCTAAGGACACATAAGTTTGAAAGAAGTTTTTGTCAGTGAAGATGAGAATAGTGTTTAAAATGGAAACATTTTAAAAGCATTGGATGTGAGGAAAAGTCAAAAAACGTTTGGATCAATTCACTGCAATAATACAATTCACTTTGGTAACAAGTGATGAAATAAAAACTGTTCTCCCAGAAGGAAATAGAAATGTGGAAAGGCAAGAACTTTTAAATCAAATTCAACTTCCAAAGGTGATGTTAAAATGAAGTAAATGTGGAAAGGCAAGAACTTTTAATCAAATTCAACTTCCAAAGGTGATGTTTAAATGAAGTAAATATGGAAAGGCAAGAACTTTTAATCAAATTCAACTTCCAAAGGTGATGTTTAAAATGAAGTCAGACAGATAAAGTGCTGGGCCAATAAGTATAGAAGCTGTGATAACTCACCATGACTGTAAGTCTATGAATTAAGAAAGTAAACTGTGATAACTTAGCCTGTAGACAATAGCAAAACTTGAACTTCACAAAATTTTAACTTTAAGTAAAAAATTTGTTCGTCAAGAAGCATGAAGAAAAAAATTTGTAATATTAGATTTAATTAAACAGTTGTTTGTTCTTTTGTTCTTCAATTTATTTGTTTTGTTGTTCGGATTGTTTAATATGTATATCTTTGTTATTTTAAATCATTCACTGTAAAAGTTTTAATGAGTAAAATTTTGTAATGAAAAATTTTCAATTTTACCACAAAATTTGGGGGGTATCTGATAACGGGTATAGGCCTAGCCTGTAACCTAAATCAACTTTTACAATTAATAATAAATTCGAGAATAATATAATACAATAAATAATATTTTTCTATTAATAATAAATCTAAATGAATAGGAATCCAAACCGACAATTTAATTGCTTAGTTAAAGTTATCATTCTCATATTTGAGAATAATCAAATTTCAATTTATTATGAAGGTTAGTTGTGCATGGTGACATAGTCCGTCACTGACAGTTTTTGTAACCTCAAACATAAATCTCGAATAGTAAAAGCGGTCATATTTAATAAAACTCGATAGTTCCTCATCAACATCAAATCAAAGAACAAAGCTAAACACGGCAAAAACGCGTGCCACGATTGGCTAACGTAACGATTACTCTCATTGGAGGGTAGCGACCCCCGCGGGAACGCAAACTCGTTCTCTGCGCACCGAATTCGAGTGGGTTGTTAGCCAGAAGTAAAAGCGGATCATTTTTCGACCAGAAAAACGGAAAATTTCCGTTTTGAAGGGTATCACTTTTTCCCTCTCTGCGCTACTGACGCGGAGTTTGGGAAAGAGAGAGTCTTCTTCCTCGACCTCTTGATGATGTAGTACGTTGTGAAATAGTTTTCAAAAATTTTTCAATTATTAATCAGTCTTTTTTCAATGTGATCCAAATTTAAATTTTTCAATTATCTGTGAGGACCGCCGTGTCGCCATCATGGGATTTGGTGAATATGTTTAAGAGTATTTTAAACCTTTTTTGATCAACATTTTTAACTAATCAGACTCTAAATTTTAACTGCTAGGGAGTAGGGGTATTTTTCTAATTATTTCAAGCTAATTGGATTTTGTGTTATAGGATGTTATTTTAAGCATAGCCATAAATTTCATTTCATCAAAATCATGTTTCATTAGTAATTAGTTTTTATTCAATAAATCTAAAATTATGTTTCTATCAAAATTTTATTTTCATTTTACCACACATAGCTGCCCCTACGCCGCAACCCATTGTAAAACGACCCTGTAAAGACAAAAGAGTCTAAAGCTAATATATTTTTCACAAAACCTATCTTTTTACTATTTAATTATAATGTAACGTATCCGTTACAATGTATACATGTATACATAAGTTTAAGAGGCTGGTCAAGGAAAACAGATCGCCGCAAACCGCACTTAAGGAATGGCTCATTTAAAAATAGCGGATATTCAAACATTTTTTAAATACACCGTAAAATTCGGGTGAAGAATTTGGAACCGGTACGGTGTTAATAAACAAACTTTATGTAACTAAAGTTAAAGACTAGTTAATTTCCTTATTCAGAAAAATTAATAAAGGATTATTTTTCAAGGTTTTCTTTTCTTTGAATTTACGCTGCAATTATTACAAAAAGGAAATAACCAATTCATAAAGGAATCATTTGATCAAAGGACCCAAATGGTTATCGTTTTTGTTATTGCTATTTAATTTGGGAATTTCAACCTAAACACTGGAATATTCTCATAGATTGCTTGCTTTCTCTATCAGTTGAACTTTTCTCTATCAGTTAAAACAATAACACATTAAGGTTTTATCCTTGTCATGAACTAATTTCCTGGTTCTGATTTCTTTCAATGAATTTGAACACCTTCTGTAACATTCATACTTCATAGTAAGTGATTTTATGTACATATGGTTATAAATCACAAATTAGTGAAATTAAACTAATTACAACCAAATTAAAAAATTCTTCTTTTCTTGACCAGATTTTAATAACAATTAACAGTTTATCTATGCTTACGTTTAAAATTATGTATTGACTCCTCATCAGGCTTCCCCAATCTGAGGTAGTAATGTAAAACATAGGTTTTTAGTTCACAGCAGAGGTTAGTCCTGTGCCAACAAGATTAGCCTAATAATAAAACATATAAATACCGTCTACAGACCTTTCAGCACCCCTGTAGTATGACAACCTTTCAGTTCGTTTACGTTCTAGATTGTCATGTTTGATAACAAATATGTGATAACGCCCACTAATCTATATATATAAATGCGAATGTTTGTTTGTATGTTCCGTTATAACTCTGGAAACCAATGCACGAAACATTCGTGGTGAAATTTTGTACAGTGATTCTACACGTTCCTGGAAGTAACATAGGCATACTTATATATATATATGTATGTATGTATAAGAGATTCGGGTTCGAGTCCCGGCGGAGCAAGTACTTTTTGTGATTCAATGTTTATTGAAATTAAATAAAGCTATTGTCATTTGTACAAATGTTATGTAAATAAAAGTCACTTGACAGGTGTTTGGTCCTTTCGATCATATTATCTTAGTTTGGTTATTTAAACGCATATGTGACAGATACAGAGCCAAATACAAAATAATTGAACGTTTACATGGTGTCAACATCGTTGTTGTGTTGCGTTGCTAAGATTGAATAATTGAGTGTTATTCAAAAACATCATTCATTTGAGTTAAATACGTCGAATCGTGTGTTTGTAGATATAATCTTGAGATTTTAGATTTTATACCCGTGGTTGCCTTTTTAAAACTTACCTAAATATCATTTTCCATTTGATTAACCTCAAAAAAATTATGGTTTAAATGAGGTGTGTGTTGTGTCTGTGCCACTGTTGGCAAAGTTAGACATTTTTTAGGCATCAAATTTCTATCCTTTGAAATTTTGTGAAATTATACGTCACATTTACACAAATTTTATTTTATTCCGGTACGTTGGTCCTGACAAAATGTCAGGTTCAGCAAACTCCCCACCAGGAGATATTGAATCACAGAAATTGGAAATGGAGACTCAACTGGCGGTTGCTTCGATTATAGGTCTAGAAATAGAAAATACAACGTCTATCATGATTTTGCAGAAATGTTACAGTACAATCAGACCATAACACTACTAATGTAGGCCAACAAGAAAAGAAAGTTCAGTGAAGGTGATAATTGTATTAATCCAACAGAACATACAATTCCGTAGACCCAATGCCTCCAGTTTAGACACAAATCATGTGGCCCAAAAAAGACCCTAACACGAGACGGTTGTTGTGATTATACAACGAATTCAAACAAAGGACCGTATGAAATAATCCATGAACAAAGTTTAGGGACGGGAAAAAAATTTCAATCCAATTTTTGGTTGGCAAAAAATATTTCATAAAATGGTGACTGTAAAATTGACCATATTTAAACGGGTAGGGCAGAAATCATAACATGTGGATTTGTGGGAAGATGCTTTTTCGGCCAATACATGAGTTAGTTTAAATTGTGTTCATTTAAAGAATTTTTTAATGTTTTTTATACCAGCCAGTAAGCGTGGAAATCAGGGGGTGGGAGGTTGCGTATATGGGACACCTGAATATTACCCGAAACAAGAAAGTGGATAAGTGAGAGTTAAAGGTCCCCCTATCCCATTAGTTCATCTGCCAAAAAGGGAATTACAAAGTATCGTGTAAACCGAACAAGTAACAGACCCACATTTTCATGCACTTTATACCAATTTGAATCAGACCAGCTTCCAGATTTATTGTGTATCTAAATTATTGTCGCGAACTACCCCATTGGAACGGTAACGATGTTAGCCTAATTCACAAGCAATGCTATTAACTGTTTTCAATATGGCTATGTAGCATAAGTCCCCTTGCAAATTTGGAAAAAAGATATGCAGAGAGCTGCGGGGACTGGAGGTTTCACAAATGGGTGAATGTCACACGTCAAAAATAATGTGTCAACTGCCATGGTAACCACAGTTAGCAACAGTAAGTCGTTGCAAAGAATATGAGACGACAAAAAAACCATTATGCAAAGGATGTCTATCCATAGAGGTAAGATTTTTTTGACGGCAAGTAAACATTTCCCAACAATATAACCTACAAATCATGAATCCATATGAACTGCATCCAGAGGGGAAACTCATATGCAAACTATAACACAAGCAGAC
>NW_025784953.1:0-23099 GCF_021130785.1 Homalodisca vitripennis | reverse complement strand
TTTATCATTATTTTTTTTAAATATAACAAAAATGAACACTATATGAGTAGATAGCCTAAGTTGTTTCTTAAAATAATAAGTTTAAAAAATGTTTTATATTTTAATTAATTATTTAATATCTTAAACTGACAAAACTTTATATTACTTAAAAAAAATCATGTACTAATGGAGAACGAGACCTAGAAAACGACAACATTTTAATGCGTATTAAGTGAATTTGGTGTAACAGATATTGATTATCAAATATATTTATACACCGATATACTAATATAAACATAGTATAAACATAAATTTTACAATAGTTAACCTTTACACTGACAGTTTTTGGTTCGTTTATTGATGATACTATTATTGTTTGTAAAACGACGATGGCCGATCGTATCATAATCGTATAAAGAGGTCGTGTGTAAACAATACACCACAAACACAATGTTTGTTCTAGCTTATCCGACATCCGACTCATGGACTGACAGATCATGAATGGTTTATCAAAATGTGTAATACCGGATTTAGCAGTGTGATCTCAATAATTTATATGTGTCCCATTTTGTCTTTGTTATCATGTGTGTATTCCAGGTTATATCTATTTCTATCATATATATATATATATATATATATATATATATATATATATATATATATATATTTATTTATTTATTTATATACTAACAGTTTCCCGAGGCTGGCGCAGCAATTTCCTGTTGAAAGGTACACTATATTCACGTATAGTTCTTGGTAATCTTCTGAGATAATTTAGTCATTCCTGCGTGAGCCTCTTGGGCGCATTATGAAGGTGGTTTGTGTGTGTTTGTGTATACACACACATTAATCATAAAAAATTAAAGCATTCAAATAATAGTATAACATATATATCTGCAGTAACAGAATTATTGATCACCTGAGTTTAAAAAGAAATAGGATGAGACATGAAATAAAAACGAAAAAACAATATACAAGTAACTATTCTAATGTACCATATTTTTCTAATCAAAATATGATGCTATTTGGTTATGTACTTATGAGATATTTCGATTTGTAAATTTTCAAAATTCAATGGGCCGACACTAAGTGGGAGACAATAACTGCTTCTTTGTATGAATGTTGTTTTGATTTATACGATGGACGGGTTTTTTCCGGACATCTCCCATCGTTTTAGTGATAAATAAAAAAAAAAAAAAAAAAAAAAAAAAAATAGTAATAGTAATACAAGATCGCACAGATCTGCAATCTGATCTCTTCATCGGCCGAATAACTAACCTAACTTATAACTATATGTTATGTGTATAGCTGTGATGATAGACCATTTATTTTAACATATATTATGGAGATTTAAATAATATAATATATTTTTATCGACAGTTAAACGTATCTTACGACTTCATTGTTTCCCAATGTGTTTTTTCTAACCATGACCTTGCTGCCTGACAGTTTGCTGAACTAGGGTACAGTCGCTTTGTCTTGTTATTAAACATTCCTCAACACTTATGGGATATTGACATTCCTGAGCAGCGTCAAGCGCCAACCTGAGCCCTTGCTAGTTGAACTATAATGAAACTCCTGTTGGATTACACTGTAAACTATATTGGAAAAATCTATCCTATTTAAATTCAACAATTCACAATTAAGAGGTTTTTAGACTATTTTATTTTATTTATTGCAACTGTAAATGACTTTGAGGATAAAGTTTTCAATACAATACAGCTACTCGTATGAAATAAATAAATACATTACATTACGCATGGTAAAGGAACACTAAGAATAATAATAAATTCTAAAATATATCTATGTATAAAAGACACAACCCTCACTCACTCCCTCCCCTGTCCTAAAAAGCAGCCTGCATGCCCAGCCATTGGTGGTGGTTCGAAGGCACTTTTAAATCCTTTGAAATTAAGTGTTAGAGAGAGCTTCTTAACCCTAATTTATTCTGGTATTAATATGGACATTCTTTACTTTTTTAACAGTTTTTTCCTTGTTTTACACTTATATCTAATGAGAAATAAAAAAAATCTTAAGTATTTCTCCAAAGCTTAAAGATCTATAGGGTTAAAATGGGGTTGCGCCCATTACAGAACTATATTTTGAGTTTCGACTTCTCGAAGTTCTAGTAACAAATAAAGCCTTGGCAAAGTTCATAAAATCATAAAAATCGCGCCTCTTATTAAATACACCTAATGGACGAAGAAACGAGGGGACAAATTTGTACGTTATTTTAATTTTTGCTTCCTTATTCTGGATTTCTCGTGGATTGTCCTAGAAATATCTTGAGGTCGAGATGGATTGTATACCAACAGAGGTTTAGTAATATTTAGACCTTTTTAATGATCCCATTCCAATTTTTCAATATTAAAATTTATTTAAAGTAGATCATTAGTGATTACAGTATAATTTTATGAGGTCTGCAAGAGTATAATTGTTTCAAAAGTAATTTTTTTAAACTAGCTAAATTTTTGAAGCTTGAAGGAATTTTTTCATGCAATAAAAAAGTGTTTTATTTACTTTTTTTTACCCATTACACAGTACAGCGTCGTTCGGTTATACGGGTACCGAATACTGTCTGGACTCTGGAATAATTTATACACAATCCATGGAGTAATTAGGGATCCATCGAAAGACCTACAAATAAAAAGAAACCCAACACCGAGACGTAACCATTGATTAAATTGCATGAGAGTGTTTCTGAACTTTCCACAGCGTGTGAGACCAACTCCTGACAACCATCAGTCTTGGTTAACTGTGCTCTGTTTCTAGCAGATCGATTCTATCTCTTAGCAGATCCTCCACTGTGAACCACTTACATGCAAAATCATTAATATGTATAATTACAGTGTTAATGACGTTTTATAAAGTCCTATCTGTGATGTTGATCACTGCCTTTAATTTTGAGATGCCCTATCAGTTCCATCCCCAACTCCAGTGATAACTATACAAACAATACAATTAAAACTGTCTTTATTTAATAGACGAAGTTGGAACTATCAATTTCCGATAAAAGATAGAAAAGATTCATCACGAGAAAAAAATAATAAAACTCACAATCAGCGAGACCTTTGCATTTTGTAAGAAAATATGGAAAAGTTACCACAAGTTCCACACTTCAAGGACCAGAAAACGAATGTTCCTCATCTCAATCAAATTTTAATATCTCAATTCGTATCCTAGAAGGTTTTTTTAGATTGCTAATGAGATAGCATCGGCCAAAAGAGCTTCAGCATAAGATATTATCATTAAAATCAATAGAATTATTCTTTGCAAGGCAAGCTAAAATCATCAAAACACTGAAGCTACTATATTTCAATTCAGTCTGTCAGAAGATATTAAATTGGTAGGTTTGTATAAATTCCACTTCGTGTTTTGAACTATGTACTATTTTACTGAAATTTTTATTTGTAAACAAAATTTGTGTCATAAAATTGATTACAGTATTAGACTCAAATATTTGTCAAGAAAATATTACCTAAATAAAAATGAGTTATATTTAAAATATATATTACAAAAAAAAGAGTCAGTGTAAAAAAGCAAACAACATTTTTATTTTGCTGCTCACTTGTAAAATATGAGTATTAAAGAGGAGTTCCGACGGAAAGACAATTAAAAGGTAAGTGGCTTTAAATCTTCAAGCTGCCAAAGTTAAATCCTCTTGCTTCTACAGCTAAATTATTGGATTTGATACATTAATGTCTTAAAATTTAAAAAAAAAATGCTAAAATACTAAAAATTTAGAAATACATTTAAAAATTTAAGTTGATATTTCACATAAGCGCAATGACTAGTATCAAGCTAAAATATTTATTTAGTGCACATACATTTGGAATATTTATGCAATGCATTATTCTACAAATTATTGTTACACTTCACTATAAGGGAGTTTATTAATGTTTTTATTATTGATTGAAATTTAAAATTTAAATTATTTAAATTATTTTATTGCCAGTAAACAGTGTATAACTAACTATAACAGTATACTCACTATGATACTTATAGTTGTTTTAATAATTTTTTTTTGTATGATGTAATAACGGCTGAAATTCATGGTTGTTCAAACAAATTGTTTCAAACGTTAGTTTGTTTCAAACAATTCATGGTTTTGTTTAACATAACCATACACTATTTAATTACTTTATTATGTATGTTACATTATGCGTGTTATGCAGGTTAATT
This sequence comes from Homalodisca vitripennis, assembly GCF_021130785.1. NCBI lineage: Eukaryota > Metazoa > Arthropoda > Insecta > Hemiptera > Cicadellidae > Homalodisca > Homalodisca vitripennis. The sequence continues at coordinate 18,938 of NW_025784953.1, read as the reverse complement.
GTTCATCCAAAGTAATTTAAACTGTATCACTGATAAATAAATATATGTTAAAAGGTTATAGAAAACCCGTTTCTTTATATTTACGACCGAGCCAATAAAATCCCTTTTAGCAGAATCCTGTATAGCAGTGAATAAAGTCCATTTAATCTACAAGAGGTTGTTTCCCGCAGGTTTATCGTCACTCTACTGGTGAGAGGAGAGCGAAGGGGTTGGGCTGATAAAGTAATTATTACTCAAGACAAAGCTTTAGCACTCCCTCGATATCAAAAGAGCCTCTGTCATTGTTACCTGCTTACAGTACTTTGTGCAGAAAGCGAACTGTTAAACTATGTAAGTCGTGAAATTTTGGATTTAACAGTCTGATTACTACCGAAAGTTACTTGACATTATACCAAGAAATATAGCTAAACACGAAAATGAGAATGTTTTTATGCATTACACATAAACAATGTTTCAATGTCTTATGCGATTATATTCTATAACACTTAGCGCTCATAACAATGAATGTGAATTGAATACGTTTCAGTTTAATAAAAAGAGTTTTATAGTAATTGAAAAAGTAGATAGTGCTGATACACACCGCGGTGTGGAATTGTTTAACTCCAGAACGGCGCACAGGAGATTACACTAAAGCTATAATGCGGCTTGTGAACGGCCTTAACAAACCCTAATTGTGAGCTTAGCAGCTTTTACTTTGAATTTCAGCGTTAACTCTCCACATAACTGGAAACATTCTTGTACGCAAGCTTAATATCACGTATATAAGTTTGGTGCCTGAGGCAAATAAATTGAAAGACAGAAGCGGAGTTAACGATATCAAACTGTTTTATGAAGCAATTCTCTTAGTAATAAAATTAGCTGAAGAACAATAGTGAACTCCATACTGATAATTGATGTTTTTATTTCTTTATTTGAAATTACATTTAGTTGCTTCGTAGTATGAGCGTGAAACATTAAATTTAAAAAGGGATACCCGATTGATAGTAAAATGATAATTAGATTGAGAGTGTATTTCCAGCATAGTTATGAAGTACTATTCTTAGCCTAGTAAAGGTTTATAATTTCATATATAAATACCAACGAAATCTGTGAAACCTGAAGCTTAATGAGAATTCTAAACCTCTCAAGCACCGGTGTTATTAGAAGTTAGTTCTATATGCCATTCCCAGTTAAATGTTCAGGTATATATAGGTTGACGAGTGCAATTCAAAATTTATTATTAAGGAATGAGTCGAAGGTAAGTAAATGAAACAACATCTTTTTATTATAGAGATTTACGTCCCAGCGGCTCACTCGCTGCCGAATAAAAAACTTAAGGATTGACTTTTTCGATTAATAAACATAATTATTATTAGTTCATAAAATTGGATATTTGTGTCATAAGTAATTTTCCTTATTTTAAGTAATGTTATCTGTGTTAAATTTTAAAGTTTATTTCTGAAATGGACCTGTAGTTGTGAAATTTAAGCATTACAAACATATCCTCTTATTAAACCTACTTTAAACTAAACTACTTGGACTGTCAGATTTAATTTGATGAATATCAGCGCAGCCATCGTGGCTGTGAAAAAAACTTCATTTATTTCTGTCAGCGTGTTAGCAATGGAGTTGAAAGTGTGCATACAGGTTAATTTCTATATAGGTAAAAATAAGTTCGATGGTGATGCATGTTTATCCATGGAATTTGGCTGAGCGTTAGCTAATAACTTTAAAACAAAAACCATTATGATATCGAGGAAATAGCAGAAAATTAAAATTGAAAACAAGCATAGTGCAATCATAAGAGATTTAAACATTTGAAAATTAAACATTTGTATCTTATTTATAAAGTTACAAAACAGAGTGAACAGTCAACGAAAATATTTTATAGTTGATGGAAACTTTTAAATATAGCATACTCTTACGTTGTAGTAGCCTCCATACTTCACCTAAACTTTTATATGTGAACACTTCTGTAGGAATATAATTTAAAGCATAAAAGTGAATATGGCAAGATAGCTCCAAAATATTTCACCTGCAGATTTTAAATACATGAAGCTTAGCATGTTACAGAAAAAAGAATGAGGTCTATGTTGGTTCATGCCCAACCAAGGAATTTGTCTGAGCGTCACTTAAGCCTATCACTGAGTAGGCTAATTTTTATTACAATTTATCTTTTGTCTGCTGGATATATTTCAGCAGAATAATAAGATGGTAGGTTTGAAATTTTTCAAACAACCTCACCGAAGTTTCTTAAAAGAATGAGGTTTGGCGTACTCGTACCTTTCCGTATTTAGGTAATTTCCATTCAAGGTCTTTAAAGGTTTTAAATGAATTTCTTATACTGAGATGCGTAATCTAAGAAACCATAAAATAATAGTGCAATGTGTTACTTCATAAAATTAACTTTAAGTTTTGTATTCAAATGTTAATATATAACCAGCCGAAAGTGGAATGCATAACTGTACATTACTTTTTATAGTTTATAAATTGAAGTAAGTTTTTATTTTATGTCCTGTTCAACATGAATTTCATGTTGTAATGAATTTAAAAAAGTCTACTGTTTTATGAAACTGTTATACGTTTATTGTAACTAAATTGGAGTACGATTGTAATTGAAATACTGTACAGTTCCCTAATTCTGTTATTGTTAGTGACTCAGAGATTGGAATCCAGGACCAATAGAACTCTGCTGGCACAGTATGCTTACAATAGCAATCTCATTGTACTACCACAAATTCGATAATGTTACATATCTCTGAGACTTGATACAGTAGAGGACTCCGTAACACACTGACATTGTGTTCTTTAGTTATTCTTCGTAATAGAACAAGTACGTAGGAGTCTTGAAAACTTGAAAATGGGCTGTTCACTAAGTTAAAATAAACAATAAAATTTGTTTAAAACTAAAACATACATCTCCATTTATTGTCTGTCCCTCTATAGTAGCCTGTAATAAAAAAATCACAACACAGAAACAGGTTAAGTTACTTCGTTGTCATTTTCAATGTTTGTCTTATTAGGATATTTATTTTGCTTAAAATATAAATAAAAGTGTGTCCATATATATAAACTCATAATGGGTCATGTAAAGATAAAACAAACTTTATATTTGTAATAAAACAGACAGTCGAACTATACTGTGGCCATTTTGCAGGGATTTTGTGGTCATATTGGATTGGGATCTGCGGTCAGCTCGGAGAGACTGTGGATTTGAACCTGCAGTCAGCTGGGAGGGACTATATATTGGGAAGCCAGCGTAACTAATAAAACGAGAAATTGTTTCTGAGTTTGAACATATAGCAACCGAAAAAAACCAGTAAGATTTTCCAATTCTAATTCCATCACTGATGTTAACGATACTTTGGACAGCTTTATAATCTAGACCTTTCAAGCGAGGTTCTGCCGTTGAACTCAAGAAAAGAAAACGTTATTGTTTCATTTTGTTATACCAAACTAGAATATATTTCAAAAATTGCTTCCATATTTTATGGTACTATAATTTCCTTTGAAAATATAAAGTACTTATAAAATGCTTACCGTTCGTGACATAGCTATATTGCTCTTGTATCATGTATATTCCTATGTAATAATTTTAAAACCAAAGTTCAGAAAGCAAACATTACACTTCAATACAACAAAAATCACAATATATTATTAGTTATAATGCTACTCGATCATTTTGTTCTTCGTACATATGAGAGTATACAGGTGACGTTAATTCCAGATTTGATGGGGAACAATTTTCAAAGTGAAAGATCAAAAATCATTATTTAATAATTATATTTACATGCTTATATGCATTTTATGTGCTTTACAAAGTACGTCTAAAATGAGAAAGAGATTAATTGTATTATTTTATTTTAGTTTTCTCTCTGTCCTGAGTGATGGCCAAGATTTTACATTCCGATTTTTCAGTGCAAATAATAGTTATTACACACAATCCTAACTATTAAAATTTTAACTTCAGCATAATGAGTATGGATTTCAAGATGCTAAATATTTACAGTTACTTCAACTTGATTAAGAATAAATTCAAACAATAATTTTATGTATATGTTCTTCAATATTTATTAGCTTGTACACACACACACACACACACACACACACACACACACACACACACACACACACACACATATACATATATATGACATAATCCAAAATTTTCCTTTTGAATTTATATTTTCTTTCTAAAAAAGGAAATTTTCAGTGTACATTAAAAATTTATTTATGTATCAGAATAACAAAACTGTTTTCAATCCATTTCTTTGAGGTACTTTGGCGTTTTAATGGCTATATTACTAGAAAGAACGATTGTATCTTTAAGTTTGGTTTGCTCGATATATTTTTCTTACATACATTATTGAACTCAATATATATATATTATAAATTGATTGTATAATTGTAATCATTTAAATAAAATATGAGTCACCCTATTTTCCAGTTAGTGTTGAGTCAAGATTACAAAAAAACTGAACATTGGTGTTTTGTTTTGGAAGTTTCATCAAGTGTGGAACGAACTTGCTAAGGACACAGGTTTGTTCATTAAGATCGCAAGTCTTAAGGGTTTTCACGAACAACAGAAGAAAAATACATTGATAGCAGCTGGTTATTTTGTTAAAGTGTTGGTCATCACCATTTCAGGAAGAGCAACTACAAATGTGGTCTACGCCAAATTTGAGAGAATTGGATATCCTTATACATCGAGGCAATCATGAATACGTGCATAAATACCCATATTAACACTGAAAGTTCATTAAAACCTGAAAAATCCACTGACAAACAATACAAGATGTTTTTTAGAAATGTTCACTAATAAATGCACTTCTATTGATATTTCTAGAGTCTAATTCATATTGCATTTTTATTAACACAAGACATAACTGAAAAATGTGACTTCATTTTGAAATTATTTTTATAAGGGGAAAACATATATTTTTTTTACGTAAAATTTAAAAGAGTAAAAGAAGAAGCTCGTTCTTAAAACGAGCTCTTTTTAATATATAATATTGAATATAAGTCCGTTTTTTTCCGGTCATCATAGTTGTCCAAAATTCTAATTTTTGCTTCATTATATTATGTTACACCTTTATAGACAAATAGTAGGCCACATGTCCATCTCCAATAAACGTTATTAATTTCCATTCACTTGATAATTGGTTTGTTTATATTTTCAGAGACATATATTAATCAAATCTTATAATTGATTGGAAGACTAATGTAAATTAAAGTATCAGTATATGAGCATATTATAACTCTAATAATAGTTTTAACTGAAATATACATTTATATAATACTGGAATGGAAAATGATATATAAACAAAGAGAAGCTGCAAAATGAGGAAATTGCATACACAAGCCGTCTTTGTATTATTAATCCCGAATGGAATGCTTTGACTGTGAGTTCGGTTTGACCAGAAACGTTGTTTTTTAAAATGTAAAATATTTCGATATAATTAAGAAGGACTTGTAAATTAATTTTCAAAGGGAATAAAGACTACAAAAATAACTGATCTTTTTTAAGAAAGTATTTGAAATGTATTGGACAATAACGACTAGAATGGTCTATTAATCGATTTTCAAATGATGTAAGTGAAAATCATTTTTAATTTACATCTAAAGGCTTTCATGGTTTAATCTTTACTGTACTGTGGTTTAATCCTTCTGTCATGTAAATTTTTAATTGTAATATTGAGAAATTGTACAATTGTGGATGTTAACCTTAATTTTACATGTTCTAAAAGTAATATTACTTTAAGGTAGAGTTACACAACGTTGCGTAAGCTGTTTAGCTGTAGATGTATGCAAAATAAAGGCCTAGGGCTCATATTATTCTTGTGGTATCTAGTAGACAGATAGAAAGACAGAAAAAAGTATCAGTCAATGAATCACTCAGTAAATAAACATATATCCCCTGCAGAAATAGTCCAACTCTAGTGAGTTAATTGGTTTTAATAACACTCAGCAAAATCCTAAGTATGAATATGAAATCATTCTTGTCTATGTAGAAATGGTTTCATGCAATATTGCTACTCTACAAGTCAGTTCCTTCTCGAGATACTGTGCTCACGGGCATACCGACATAATAAATTTATGAGACCAGAGGGAGACTCGAGGGTGACAAATACAATTGAATATATGAATTCAACTATGGTGATAAATATTATCATATTGATTCCGTATGAGCAAATAAAAATATAGGTTACTAATGAGATTTTCTTGACAGTAAACAACTTCATTATATCACTGAAATCCAACTAATAGTCTACTCTTTCACTTATCGTCAACCAATATAGGGTTCAGAGAACATTGGCCTCACTATCAATCAATCCTACTCTTGTCAGTGCCAGCTTCATTATTTCACTGGAATCTTTGTATTTTTTACTTTTTAACTTATCATAAACGAATATATGGTTCATTGATCTCACTATCAATCAGTCAAATCTACTCTTGTCAGTAAAAGCTTCATTCCTTCCCAGGAATCTTAGTAACTATCTACGTCTATATGTACAATTGTAGAGATACTGTGCTCCACAGACAGACTGACATAAGTATCAGGTTCATTCTTTCACTTGAAATCCGACTAATCTTCTATCCTGAAACTTTTTTTATAGCTATAGTACAAAATATCCTAAATTTTGGAATCTACGCGGATAGTTTCTTGGTTATTTCTCAGGTTAAAATGTTGTGAATGTCCAATTTATTGTGCATCTTATGAGACAATGAGAATACCTCTTCACCTAGATTGAATTTTTTGTAGTCTGGGTGGCCCTTAGGTCTAAACGAAGCGGGGGATTTCGCTTTGAGATTCTTCGTTTTTCCATCGGAGACTCTTTTAGGTCTCTTCAGACAAATATGACTTCATATTTCAAGAAATAAAGTATGAAACAGCATCAGATTTTTAATGCTGCACTTAATAGGAATTTTAACTGGAACTAAGTTTCAACAATCACATTGAGTCAACTGTGGGACCTAATTCTACATGTAAAAATAATGATAACAGTTTATGTATACTTGGGCCGGAAATGAATTCCTTAGCGAGTACGGCTAGCAAAATATTTCGTCCGAATTTTCATCTCGTCAAGTGAAACGAGGTTTATCTGTAAGTGTGGAAGGGTAGATAAAAATGGGCTAATTTAATATTTTCTTATAGTTATGACCTGATAGATTGAATTAAAACCGGAAACCAGAACTTACATTTTCTGAGGTTTTGAGAAAAAAACCGTGTCAAATGCAAAATTGAAATGAAAAAAAACAGTAGCTTAGGATATGTTTTGTTACATTTGCTTTAAATAAAGAATTCAGTTGAATTACTATAGAGAAAAGATTATACTATAGGACAGTTTTCTTATGATATTTTTATCTTTACAAAATATACGAATTTATTTTAGTGATATCTTATTTTGAACCCCTTTAGCCATCTGGACTGCCTTCGAGTACACACAAAGAGATACTAAAAGTGAGTAATATGCGGAAAGTTCGTTAGGCCTTGAGGTGTGGACTGTTTATTTGCGTTTCTACGTCTTACATATATTATACAAAGGACAAGCTGATCAAGTTACAGCAAATCTCGTAATACGATGGTTTGCTACTTTCCCTCCTCTATCATTTGGTAATCTCAGGAACCTTTTCAATATTGCATCACAAATAAAGTGATTTAGGGATTGTTAGCTAACTTCTTCCCTAAAATAAAGGCAGTTTTAATTTTACAATCTTTATTTTTGACTCACTAATATGGAGATTGAACTGATTGGGGATCTCAACTTTAGTAGGTAATGCTCAAACAACACAAACAAATTTATATGTAATAATACTAATGATATTGTGAGTAAATTTTCCCACTGTAGAGGACGTGGTAAGATATAGGAATCGATATGCTAAACACAGAACACAGTTTAAATAAGACTGATGAGTTGTCTGCAGTTGGTCTCACCCGTAGTCGAAAGTTCAGAGACGCTTCGAAGCAATTAATCAATGGTTACGTCTCAATGTTGGGTTTCTTTTATTTTTATGCCTCTCGATGGATCCATAATATTACTTATTGAGCTGTGTATAAAATTATACCGAGCACAGGCAGTGGTCAATATAAGTTTTAACGTGACAAACTTCTCCAGGCTTTGTTTAAATCAGAAACCTAATTTTAATAAAAGCAAATACTAATAAAAAACGTTTATAAGAAATATTGGACAGGTATTGCGTACCTATGTCAGTAGATAAAAATACTACAAAGGTAGCACATTTCATTACAGCCCAACGGTAATTAATTAATGAAAAATCCTGAATACTACACATTAAATTAAAAATAAATTCACAATTCTGTCCTCTCCTTTCTTCGCCCACTAGATGTATTTAATAACAGGTGCGAGAATTTAGTCACTACTAGGACATTGAGTGGTTGTAAAAATAAAGTGTAGTTCTTTCTACGTTCTAAGTTATCTTGAAGTCGGAAAATTAGTGAGCCTGTAAGTAAGAGCGTTGACTTTTATATAGAGGTATATTATATTAGAACGCACTAGTATTCTCCAGCCTACCTTCACCTTACGAAACTAAATGTATTTTGTACGTATTTATTGGATATGTATATCTGAAAGTGTAATGAAAAATTTCATTCTTAAAACCGGTTCACCATTTATATAATAAAGTGTTTTAAGAATTTAAAATGTGCACTGATGAATTTAAATTGAAAAGATCACAGTTAAAAAATTGTTTCATTCGTAATCCACACGGATTTTTATTATAGCTTCAACTAGCAACGAGGCTCAGGAAGGATTGGCATGACGATGCTCAGGAATGTCAATATCCTAAAAGTGTCGAGGAATGTTTAATAACAATACAACGCAACTATAACCGAATTCAGCGAATTGGTCAGAGAGCAAAGACATCGTAATAGCTGGAGAAACAATAACTGGGTATGATGTGTTTTTAAATGTCTGTAAAATATACATCAACAGCACATATTATAAGGTAATACATCATATTAATAAAATCTTCAGAGTACATACTTATATAAATGAACCCTCATTCAATAATAATTGATATATGTTTCATATAAACCAGTTACTAGAAGAGAGAACATGTCTTAAGGAATGATAATAAAATATAGTTAACTTTATTACTTTTTAGGCACTAAGAGTCAATCAATGAGCGATATGAGATAAATTACGTGTTCAAATAATGTGGGTTTCTTACTTGGCCTTGTCTAAATTTACTAATATTTTTGATTGAGCGTGAGCGAAACCTATCACTCTAGGGGATGGGAAAACATTTCACTTCTGTTTGTTTCCCAGCCCGTTATCTCTGGAACAAACAGATTTACTGGAATTCTCCGGTAAAGTGTTTTCCTTTAATACCGATTATTTTACTCATAAGAAACAACAGTTAAATGAATATTTATTAAAACATTACTTTAACCATACTCAAGTAGGTGAAAATATACAGCGTGATTCACAAAGATATGAAAAAATCTGTGGGAAGCATAAACATTGGAGTCCGGAAATGCTTCGTTAGCAAGTTACGGCTAGCGAATGTTTCGTCGCCCGAATTTTAGCTTACCATGTAAAACGAGATCTTCCTGAAATTCTGTTAAGGTAGCTTTAAGAGTGAATTCAATTGTTTCTTAATGTTCTTCACCTGATAAATTGAATATTAACAGGCCACAGATCATAAAGAAAAGTAGATTTGGAGAAAACCCGTGTCAAATTAAAAAAAATAAGTGAAAAACACTTTTTTCATCTTTTGGCAACAATTGCTTTGTTATTTCAAAAACAAACATATCACAATATTGAATAAAGCTTGAAGACATTTTATTCTGAAGAAAACTATGTAAATAATGTACAAGGGAAGCAAATAGATGTTTGATTAAATTAAATTTAATTCATTAATAGTACAAGGTAAAATTTAACCGGTTGAACTAAGATGGGTTTTTATTTTATTTATAATTTTTGGTTTTTTTAAGTTTATAATAAAAGTTAAATACTTACAATGTGTTTTAGATCTAATACCTCATGTTTTGTAAAACTAAATTAAAAAATGACACTACTCGTTTGTATCTCTATTAACTAAAAATTTTCGTTATTTTAAAGACCAGTGGGGCGTATCCCGGAAGGATTTTCTAAATAAGAAAAGGCACATATTCATCCCGAGGACCGTAAGAATGTGGACGTAAAATTTCAGTACAATCGGTTAAATAGTTTTTCTTGTGGAATAGTTTACGCATTTATAATATTTTAAGGATTTGGATTTTTCAGTAACCAAAAATATAAAATTAGTAAAATTTTTAAAACCTGAATACTTATTAAAATTTTCACAATATCAACACAGAAAACACAGGAGTGCAAGTTTCTCTTGTGAATGTCAAAGGGACAGCTAAGCTGTGAGGTTCATAACTGAATCAAACTTGCATAACTGTCCGAGTTAACTACTAAAGTTTGTCTACTTGTTGTCCGGGTGTTTGTCTGTGGCGTGCTGAGACTACTGCAGTAGGTCTGTTTAGTGTATGATTTAGTTCGTAATATACAGTTGTGCAACAGCGTAACAAGTTTGCTTTGTGTCATCTTGTATAACAGGCCATTACTGAGTTTTTGAGTTATCACACAAGTGAAAACCCTTTCTTTTTAATAATAACAGATTTTTTAACTGGTGATCTAAAAATAGGTAGATAAAATATTTAAATACCATGTTATTCAGTTTAAAGTTCAAATTATCCTTGCCATAACATTCTTGTAAAATAAATACACATATTATGAGAAATTAACTATTCACAGTTTACTGAAAATACCATTGTTTGTAGCATTAGTTGTTGTTTGATGAAATATATATTCTTATTATTTTAATATTGCTCGGTTTGGAGAGTTTAGGAATTTATTTAACCAAATTGGAAGAAGAGTATCAGAAATGAGGAAAAACGAATATGGTGTTCTGTGATTGACTGAGAAGTAACCACTACTGTTGCCTGGAAAATTAAAATTTGTTTGAGGTTTACCTAAATTTTCAAGCAATCTATTTTGACATGATTTCCATACGTAGAATACTACCTACTATTTCAGACTTAGGTTCATAGATTTAACTGACTACCCCGATTTTATTGCCCAACTTATTTATCTTTTCTTTTGCAACCTTTTAGTGAAATATTTGTCCAGACATAAAATGTAACGTCTTTACCTTTAGGCTAAGCTATCACTCGTAGAATATTAAAGTATATGATCCTCCATTAAAGAAATTATTATTGCGTTTTAGAAGAGTGTTTTATCATACTTCCATTCTACAGTTTGATTCTTTTTCTCAAAATATTCTGTGGACAGATACAAAGACAGGCAGAAGATAAATTTTGACCAGCAGGAAAAAATAATTTTCTAGTATGTCCCTTAGACTGACCCAAGATTATCGAGGCAGTTTACTTCTCTTAATCTTCAAATCAGAGAAATTATGTGAATTATTAATAGGGAAAATATCAAAATTAAATGAAAACGTTAGTTGAAATTAAACTAAATTTGATCATTAAAACTACTGAATATTCCATCCATTAAATAGATACGTGAATTGGGTTTTATTATTTAGTGTGTAATATATAATCCTTAATTGTACTTAATAAATTTTGTTTTTATGTAATAAAGTTAGACTTGTATAATACTTATAACAGCAGCAACAGATTTTTTACGTAATCTGTACTTTTTTCAGATTGATAATTTCCTTTATCACGTTGAAACACGATAATCTTTTAAAGAGATATATTGATATTTCACAAAATATATTCCCTTAGAGCAAAAATATACTTCAATTAAAACGTACAATGGTATTATTGTTATTTTTGTTGGTTATACGTCAGAAATCCGTTCGTCGCTTTTAAGTAGTGGTTTTTAGTATTATGTTTTCGGGTCTAAAACATAGCGAAACAACGTAACTTTTACTGTTGGAATGTTAGTCGTTAAATTCTTTTACTTAGTTTAATCGTTTATGATAAAACTACTAAATTCAAATTTCAGCTAATTGCCAAAAGCGTTTCAGAAACAACAATATACAATATTTTCAAAATTTTTATAGCACTTGTGCCCCTATTGACATAAGTAGATAGCAATCTCCACCTAGATATAAGTTGTTATAAAGAAAAATATATAAAAATTCGAGCAGATGGTTTAAAATTAGTAAAATTACTAACAACACATAAACGTAATATACAGAGGTTTTAATGGACCCATCGAAATCTTGTTTTGTTAATCTCTGTTTATAATGTAGAGCTACATATTTAATTTTTGGTTTATTTACTCTGTACATTTTATTTAAGGATTATAAGAGATTTGTTTATAATATTTTGTTATAAATTGTTTTCTAGGTATATCCTTGTTTCTATTAATACAACTTAGAAGTATCCAAGTGTCGCATGACTGGCTTCACTGAGGTCACATGCAACATTTAAATCCATAAGCTACATGAGTTACTATGTCATATTATAAAACGTCATTTTATTGTAAAAGTTTCTTTTAAAATTATTTAACCTGCGATTCTAATAATTCAATTGCAGTCAATTGCGATTCTAATAATTGCAATAACCATAAAATTCGTTAATGCTCAGCCAAATTTCACGGTGTACAAGAACCACCTCCAGTTCAGGTTTTGTTCTCGATATATCATGTGAAAATACAGACAGTAGACACATAGACCAAAATAAATTCTCCGGTCTAGTTATAGCTTCGCTAATGGTCAGCCAATAACTTACTTTATTTAAGTATTCGTTCATAGTTGAACAATTCATTGTTAAAAGTATGTAAAACCCCCGTGTTCCTAATTAATAGCAAATAAAATTTTTTCTAAGAATTTTAACAAATTTGCTAGTAGTACTGTGTTTCAGGATTATAACATATTTAGTGGCCACGATATACATTATGGTGGCTATAGCCAACTGCAATATGAAGTGAGGTATAAATAATAGTGACAGAGAGGCGATGTGGATTGACATAAACCAAACGTTGCACCGGGAAATAATTAATAACTCAAGGGATCAGGACAATGTGACCTGCCGAGAACTGCGATAAACTCTAAAGGTCGATTAAATCCTGTTGATCCTATCCCGCTGTCAACAAAAACCAAACGTGAGTTGATTTCGGAACACATGCTACACAATATATAAGATGGCATTACTTTTTTATAACGAACAAAAAAAAATTGTTCTAGACGTATAAGATGTGTACGTTTGGGATGAGTAAAAATTCAGTTGTGTGACCTATTTAAAAGAAAAGTTCTGTTTCTAAGAAAAACTGTAGAAATTTTATTTTTTATCACTTAATATTTTTTTATGAAGCTTTTAAATATAATTTGCTGGTTTCATAACAGTAATTGGATTAAAAAATGTATAAAAAACATTTTGCTGCTTTTTAATTACCTCATAAATTATTTATTAATACCTTTTTATATACTTCTTTATAAACGAGGCCAATGCTAGTTTAAATGAATTAAAAAGTGTTCATAAGGACATAATTACTAGTGGTTCCTAACAGTTAGAGTGATAAATATTGAGCTCAATCCTGCATTAAAACCACTTCTAATAAGTTATACTAGAAATAAGCAAGGAACCGCGGCACTGGTTACTAGTGAAGTTACAATATCAGTAATTTCCAGATGTCTTTACTGAATGAATCAGTAAGACTCGTTGAGAAGAGGCTAAATCTTTTAAGAGGACCAATCGATAGAGTATAGGTGTGTGATATAGCAATCATTTATTTCATGATTTAATATTACTCTTTAAATTTATTTATTTATATGTACGTACCTCTCCTACAAATGTATAACATGACTATGGAAAATAATAAAAATTTCACATCTAAAAATGTAAACAAAATACATTTGTATTCATTTTTTAAGGGAAATATTATTTAATTATTTCAGAAGATGCGACTTCTTGCTGTGGCGGTTCTACAATTATACAATTATTACTAGTCATCATTTCATTTACTAATGAAGATGTCTAAATACGAATTGTGATCGTGTGGAATATTCTGTTTAGATTGATATATTCAAGTTTTTTTTAATTACAGCAACCTTAATAATGAATGCAATTGTTTTGCAATTATTCTCAACTTTACCAACAGATTAATATATAATACAGTTAAATTAAACTGCATATTTACGTTGCAGCACGTTTGAAAACAGTTAATATGTAATATGTTGAAACATTAATAATATGTCTTTCACGTTGCATAGTAATGTTGAAAAAACGTACTCAAAGTTAGTTATTACATTAAACAATTTTTATGTATGTTAAGCTCCTAGGTTTTAACCGCCAGGTGATTCAGCTGCCATTGCGTCGCTTACTTAGTTAATTACGTCGTCCCTGTTTTGTTTCCAACACATTAAAGGCCATATTAAATAACTAGTTACTTAGTGAGCCAGAATGTTTAAGGAAAAAAATGTGCAGTGTGTACAAATATACCCGGAAATTTATATCGATGTGCATTTATATTTTGAAACTACATTTTTATGAATTTTATATTTAAACTGCTTGTTACAATGGTTACAAAGTAAATTTTTGTCAAAGTGTTTGCACTGAATTATATTCATTTCCAGTAAATATTTCTAATTTCAATATCTGCTATAGCTTTGTACTAGAAGGTCGAGACCACATGCGTTGTGTGGGGGGGAAGGGGATGTAGTCTGGCGTTCTGGATCTGCATTGGCTTTTTGTAAGCTTGCACAATAGGCAAGGCATTGGCTTGTAGAAATATTCTATTTTCTCTAACAATTTTAACTTTTGGGTAACTAAATCAATTTAGTCTTTAAAATAAGAATAAATGGTAGTTTTCTTCACATAGAATGCTCTAATGATGCTGGGAAAAGTGTCATGATCTTCATGTTGAACATTTAAAAATTGACAATTAAGTTAAAGTTTTTCCTTTAAAATTGAACAATGATGGATAGTTACAAAACCCCCATACTATATAAGTACAAACTAAGCTTGATGCAAAATTTGAAATAAATAGATTAGTTCGTTATTGAGATATTGTATGGGAACACAAACATACAACTAAATAAAATGTAATATTCCAGCCGCTCTAGTGATAGCTGTATATGAAACACTTTTGGATCGTTAAAAATTTAATTTAAAGTACTGGTACTTTATGAGAAAGATAAAACATGAAAAATAATGAAATAATATAAATTCGCACTTATTAAAAAGACGTTCCTGATACTTAGTAATTCCCAAAATAACATTTTTAAAACATGAATTATCCCTCAGCCCACGCAATAAACATTGAGTGTATAAAAGCTTACGTCACTAATTAATCTGGGCGCGGATGAGCAACTCAGTGCTATATTTTAAATAAAACATATTTGATAACTCAATTAAAAACCGAGCCAATCATTCAGTAAAAACGATTTTAATTCATTGCAAGTGATATAATTATCTTAATTGTTTTGCAATATTGAATATTAAATCTGTGCACCTCGCGAAATTGTGATTATATTTGAATTCCTTTAGTTTTAATGAAAATGTTTCTCATCCTACTCCTTTTATGAACTATCTCAGTTTACTTAAGTGGTGGAATATTTCTAAACGTTAGTGATATTTCAAAATATTAAATACAAGTAAACCGATGTAGAACCCCAAAACGATGTTTTGTAACCGTGCTTTAGCATTTTACCTAAATTAGGTTAAGTGTACTCTTTTACAGTACATACTCGTACAACAGGAATACCATGTTTAGGTTTTCCCAGCTTAAAGCACAATAATCTATAAAGGGTTATTTCGATGTCTGGAATGTTACTATTTTATATCACTTCTGCCCTAATTCTGTGTTTTGCTTTGTGGATAATGTAATATTACTTTTAGACTCTTTGAATTTTTACAAATTCATAACAACTAACTACAGCAGATTAAAGATGGAATAGTTATTTAAGCATTCCTCGCTTAATGTGAGCGTTCATGAATTTCGAATCGGAGTTAAGAGCCTTTCATTAAATACTTTCACAAGGTATTATAACGATACTCCTGATCAAAGTGCTTGAGAGAAAAGGGAATGAAGAGTTACTAGATTTTTCATTTCAATATTTTAATAGGCCTATTTAATTTGGACACAAATCGGATCAAATATTTTTAAATGAACAATGCAAGATTAATGAAAACATTAGTATTGCTTAAAAAATCGCTATTGTTTACACAACTTCATGGTGGAATATTTTATACAGGTTCTGATAACAGCTCTTTAGATATCTTAAATATATTTAAAAACTGGAGATGTTGAACATTTAAACTTTTCTGTAATGATTTATTGCTATTTAAAGCAAACAATCGAATGAACAAATATACAAAATTATACAGCAAGGACTATCTCATAAGCAGACTGAAATATAAACTGGTTGAAAGCAATATAAAGACGTTCTAGATTATGCATATAACACTTGGCTGTTGGGGATAACATATTTGTTTATTGGCTAATTACATAATTTCCTTATGGAATAACTAATAGGACATATTAATTTCTAACATACTATTTGATTTAACACCAAATGTTTTTTAGTAAAAATGATTTAAAAAAATATGTAACTTTCTGAAGCTACACCCCATAAATGCACGTTTTATTTATGCAAATATATTTGTATTACCAGTTATGCGCGCCTTTACACGAGATTTTATATTGAATAAAAGTTAAGTTGTAGTCATAGTTTTGGTAATGGTATAATAAACACTCCTGATAATAAGTTATGAAAGCTGGAAGATATTCAAATTTCCCGATTTACTTCTCTGTAATTGGAGTTTAAGTTGAAAAAAGCAAGTTTTGAGTCCTGAAGTCGGAGAGTGAAACAAATTTTATGACTAGTATTTAAAAACGAGCGCAAAAATTTCTCTACAACATTCGATAGTATTTTCATGAATATTTATAAACACTCCAGCGACACTTGAATTATTGCCACATCGGAGGAATTACAAATTTCGTCCATAGAAACCTTAATTAGAGCATTTCAGATTTAGTATCGCAGAGGTCAATGATAATTTTAAATTGAAAGTAGACATGTTTTAAAGTACATACAATTTCTGCGTAATTTTTAAGAAGATTAAAAGTTAAACAAAAATCGATACTTGTTGCACTGCGTCAAAATCGTCCTATAAAAATTTACTTAGCGCTTGAAACAGGGTTTTTGTTTCGAATAATTTATACTTTATACGCCATAGTATAGTTTGAACAGTGGCTGCGATAGAAAACATACGAACACCACTCAGTCTGAAAACCCTACTTCAGTCAAAAAGTGTTTAACTTTCGATACTTTAACTCTTATTCCTGTTTGTTATTTTACATGCCTAGTATCGTTTACCTTAATCCAGAAAATATATACATAGCTTTGCCTGGAGTCCAATTAATTAAAAAAGTAGCTATTTCCGTTAACAAAATTATAGCTAAATTTTTAAATTGATTGTTAAAATATATTCTTTTACTCAACACGCGAAAATAATAAATTTCAAACATATAATTTTAAATTACTTATGATCAGAAAAAAATACACCAAACTTGAATAAAACCAACCGATTTGGTGGTTTCTAAGAGAACAAACCATGTTCTAACAAACAGCTAAGATCAAGCACGATTTTGAGTGGTTTGTAAAAACAGTTACTGTTATTAGTTGTTCACATGAATATAAAACGTGTATTTATTTTATGTTTGATCATATCAGATAAGATTTTATCTGAAATTGTAATAATTTAAATGAAATATGATAAACATTTAAAAACACTTTACAACAGGATTGAAAGAAGAAACGCAATTAGGGAGCACATAAGATTCACTAACAACTAGAACTTTTCTAATTATTTTTCAATGGACTTCTCTTTAATTAAGGAAAGGATTTTAATATTCTAGCATCAATGGCTGGAAAACTATGGTTAAGTGTTTGTAGAGTTTATTTGGAGCTTTAAGTTAAAATCCTTCCTCAACACAAATTATGGGAACAACATGCATTAACAATTACTTTAGCGGATTCCCTTACACGTGCTGCTTCATTCATTTCGGGATCAAATGTCTATTTATCTATCAATCTGACTATTTTTTGCGATAACTCTTAAACCCATTGGCCTTGTATCACGGAACGGTTCCGTGACAGCTAGTCTGGGCTCAAAATGTATACCACGGAACCGTTCCGTGACAAGTACAACGCCATCTTAATAATCTTTTGTAAATTCATTTTTCAATCAAATAGTAGTATAAATTAGACTAATATTGTTGTAACACATAAGAAAAACTGCAATACTACAGTTAATTCAAATTTAAATGAATAATAAGTTACTATAAGAATATTAGTCTTACTACAATAGAAAAAAAATCTATATTCTTGGAATTTTCAGTATTAGAAAAAACATGTATTCTGACAAACTATGCATATACATACACATATTCTAGTATTTCTAAGTAGAGAAATACATTTGAAATAAAATAAAAGCAACATTGGGGTATTTTATTATTATATTATTTGAGTAAAAAATTACAAAAATTTAAAAAATTCCAAATTTTTTTAAGTTTGTACAGCATTATTATTTTTAAATTATGACCAAATATATCACTATCTATTTATTATTAAAGCCCATTTCATTTTTAATCCAAAAATATATAAAATATAACCAATTAATCCTTGAAAAATACATTTTTTATAAACATATAACCAAACTCTTACGTTTTTAGCATTTTAAATAGGATAACTTCCAGTTGAGCTGATAGTAAAAATATGTATAAGCCAATGGGTTTAATATTAAAGTTATAAAAACCTGGAAACCTGGTACATGGGTTCTTCTCGATCCAAGAAAGAAGTATATTGATTTTGGGGTCAAATAGCAGTTCACGTGACTGAATAACTGTGTAATATCTCCTAGTAGGCAGATACTAGAGGATTAAAACTTGATAAAGTAGTTTCTCTTGGTGTAATATACTTTTTATAATATAGATGAAGAGTTTCGTGGGTAAAAGAAAAAACGAATTCTC
>NW_025784952.1:0-22168 GCF_021130785.1 Homalodisca vitripennis | reverse complement strand
TTATATCGTTATTACATCACAATGATCACTTCTTACTTCTGATGTGTTTTGTAGTATCTCTTAAAAGGAGGTGCATGTGACACTCCTGCGCAGTACTTCGGTAAAGTGCCCACCGTAACATGTAACTACTGAAGTACGCGACAGCTTTCAATAAACAGACAAATTTTCTTCAACGCCTATATATAATTCCTTCCTTCCTAATATCGTGATGTCACTTTGCTGTTTAAAAACAATCTATTTGGACAGATAAAATTTAAGATAAGTCAATAGTAAAGAAACCTACCGAAACCTCTTCAATGCCTAAATCCACATAAAACCATATATTACGTGAAATTTTTGTTTATTATTATTATTAGCGTTATTGTATTTAAATTAAAACTATTAATTACTATTATAACTACTAAATTGTTTAATAAGCTTTATTTCTTGGCTACAAGAAGTCTACAATACAATACAACGCTTTGCTCTTGGTACAATGCAATTGCTAGAAAAAAGACAACTCTCATATTATAAATTATGTATAAATATTATATCAATTTTGAGTATTTAATACAATCCCACAGAGTTTATTGTGTAAAATCTTGCGGGAAATATATCATAAATAGGGATAACCAATCCTTTTTTATAATGGTGACAGATATTTGTTTTTTTTTTAACGATGATTCGAAACTCAGTTAAGTGTGATATAAAGACGTGATAATGTGCACAAAGTTTAATGTATTGGGTCATTTATAAAAATTGGAGTGAGAAGGAATGTGAAGCACAAAGCAGTAGTTAAATATTCACTAAAATGTTTTTCAATCTCTAAGAAATTCATATGATGTCGTCACATAATTGTGTTTGTACTATCCTTGTTGGTTACTGGATACCAAATTACTATATTAAATTGAAGGGGTAGTTTTTGAAAAGTATTAAAAAGAAATTTGTATCTGTTTTTTAACTACTTCTATGTATTTACTAAGGATAACTCGTTATGATTTAGAAACAAAAGTGCCCCTTTGCTTCTAAATTAATTAGCAGTGCAATATATTAGGAATACATTGATTTGAACATATAATCATAATGATTCCTCATTTTGTTTTTGCTATCAGCTAAGATAGGTCTTAAATTGTACGTTAAGAGGAAGACAATCGCGGAAGTAATAGAAGTAATTGAGCAACCTCGAGGATTCCCTGGATAATCATAGCAGGCAGGCATTTACCTCATCTTCCCTTTCAATCGGGGAGAAACTATGTTTAAATTACTAAAAACGGTAAGTCAATAATGGCCATTCATTTTTAATTACACATTTTGAAATTGCTTTTTTTAAATCTTTTTTAACACTATTTATGATACGAAAAACGGACGATTCTGATTTTGTTCATAAATTTTTACATTGAAATCCATATTCGCACTTGGCATAGGCAGGAATCTTAAAAATACTAAACAAATGTAAATGTAAGTTTTATTACTAACAATACATTTATATAAAGTTTGTAAATATACAAATGTTGAAATGTTATCTCGCATATGAAAATAAACATGATAGTTTTTATTTAATTAAGCGTCCCCATTAGTAACAATTTTTTGGATTATTCAAAAGTTTGTTTATTCAAAACGAAAAACAGCGAGTGAAATAAAATTCTTTTTTGATTAAAAACGTTTCTTTTATGACTATTCTCTTGTTAAGTTTGGAAAACCGGTTTTGTGTTATTGGACTGCTGTAAACAGCGGTCCAGTCTAAAATAAATTTAAGTTACCTACATTTCTGATGAAATGACACAAGTAGATTCATAAGAAGTAATCTCGCGAGTAAAGTAAATGTCCATTTAGTTTTAAATAAACCTTTTCTTATTAAGCTCTCAGAATGCGGTGAAAATAGTCCTGTCTTAAACAACTTTAGGTTTCCCTAATTTTTGGTTCTGCTGGTACAATTAAGTTATAGTAAATGAGTGTTAATAGATAATTTCAAACATATATTTTCCAGTAAATAATAACCTAAAATTTTACATAACTTTACTGAGCGATATATATTTGATTTTGAACCAAGATATTGATAAATTAGTAGTGAAGTCCTGACATTAGGTTCCTACCATACTGACATACAAATAAAATGCGATTAGTTAGTTGGATACTCTTATTTACATTCTCAGGATACGTGTCCTACGTCGATTTGACCTTTGAAAGTATTCACGATAATGAAACCGTAACTATAACCACTTCAACAGATCTTGTTTACAGATTTACTCACTTTCCTGACCTTAACTGCAGATTGAAAATTTTTATATATCCGAAAGCCAAAGCAATGGATTACATCGCCAAGCCGTTAAAATGACTTAGACCTCCTCTCAAGGGGATGGAGTAGAGTAGTAATAAAACTCTCAGGAACTCTGAACGATAAAATAGTGCTTAAATGGAACTAAACCGATAGTATTCAACACTATACTTACAACCAAGTTCAACATATAAAACAGTTCCCACAAGCAGTTAATATTCAATAGCTCGTGAAATAGTCAATAACAGGTTAAAGTATATATGTTCCAATCACTATTTACCCGTAAACCTTTTACTTACGCCGCGCCGTTCATTCTCATTTTTATGAATTAAGACATTATAACGAAATTTTGAGTATTAAAATTTTGAAAAAAAAATATTTTTAACTGAATTATAGTTGTAACCAAATACATTTTCCTCACTGAGTTCTATACATAAATGTTACTAAAGGATGCTAAGAAAGAAGTAATTAGCGAAATATTTATTAGCTAAGAGTTATTACAGGCTATTACAAGAAGGGCTGGTACAATTAAATTTATATCTATCTGTCCGCACCATATCTTGAGATTAACTGACATATTGACTATACATTTTGCATGGATCTTCATTTCAATGTAAAAAAAAGTCGAGTTCGATGTGGTGCATGTCCCTCCATCGGTTTGGCAAGAGCGTTAGCGAACACTTTTACATTGCTCGTTAGCTCGATGGCAACAAGGAAATATGATAATAGATACAGCATTTTAAGTAAACAAATTAAAATTATATGTCATTCTATCATGGGACATAGCAACACATGTATCATGATGAAAAAAAGTTATAGACTTGAAATGTTATAAACAGGCTCAGCAAAGTGTATTACAATACTTCCTTGTGGAGTACTCCTTCCATGTAAATTTATAAAAGTAAATGTTGGTATCATACAAAGATGAAGGAGGTAGGGTAAAATATTAATGGTAAATACAAAATATTTCATTTCGGATATGAAAAGTTAAACTTCGAGTGTTGTTATTCTAGCTCCACACGCATACTCGTTTATGTAACTGCACTATTTTCCAAAATTGTTCCAGTAAAACCAATCCGAGTGCTGGTAATATATTTTTTACTGTCCCTCTTTTACAACCTTCTATCGATTGGATGGTTAATCATCTGGTTCACTTCTTCTTTTTGATCATTGACAGCTGACATTAACTCAGATGTAGGGATCGATTTTAATTTCAAAAACAAATGTGAATAATTATAACTCAATAGGAAATGATTTTTATTCCTAAATCACTGTTATATTTTTATACAATTACAAGATCAATTTTTAGGTTAAAACATTATACATAGTTACTAGAATGTAAAATGTTTTTGTCTGAAATAAAGAAATGTTTGCAATAGTTCAGTGATACAACAAAACAGTAACACCAAGTTTCAAAATCTGCAATATGGTTGTCCCTATTTAAACAGATACAACCCTACAATGCACAGAGTACTAAATAGGTAGGAAAAAAAAACTGGTCCTTACAAAATATCTAGTCAGTGATGAAGAAGCCTGAAACAAAAAATACGCCTATGGTTAGAGAAAAATTCTCGTCTGGGAGGATGGCCATACCTGATTAAGATCTGCAATGCTTGAATAACCCAAACCTAATATCCTTGATTCATTGCGTAATTATAAATACAAACTTAGATCTTATCCCGAATTTAGCTCTACGGGTTACCTGACAATATAAAGTATATAATGGGTTCTTTTAACAGTCTTTACATTTATAGTAAAAAAGTTAGAAAGTTACTTTTTCTTATATATTTTAATACTTAATATTTCATAAAAATATTCAGTTTTAGCTTAATACATATTTATTTCATTAGAAACTGCACTTTTTTTAATAATTAAAATCATTTAGATCTAGAATTGGTACTTTAATTTAAAAGCACAGTCCAGCAAACATTCCTAGCATAGTTCTTGCGGACTGGTTCAAAAGGAGTCTTCGGAGTATATTCCTGACTGTCTTATGTTTAGAACATTTTTCTAAGGTAGTACTTTCCTAATCGCTGAAATCTAAAAAACGACGTAAAAATTTATGGTTACTCGCTAGAGAACTTACACACTATAAAAAGTATTTCAATTAAATATGGTCGTTATTACGTAAACATATTTTTGTGCTATCATAAATTTGTTTTCACAGAAAATTAGATTATATGATTTAACAGGCTTCGTAAAATTAATATTTCGCAGCTTCAGGGAGCAAGATGCGATTTTTTCCTGATTTCAGAGGCTTAGGCGAGAGTACCCCGAAGGGATTTACAAAAGAAGAATTGATTGTTCATCGCAAGGGTCCCTGAATGTCCAATGCAATTTCATACAGGTTATACAACGCGTGAAAGAAAAATAACAAATAAAGTTTTTTTTCACATTTATAATATTAATAGGATTAAGTACACCATGCCTGGATCTATAGAGCAATGCAGATTGCAAGGAGACAAAGTCGCCATATAGGCCTAACTTTGAATTCAGATTCCGGCAATGACGAATTAAAAACATTAATGCATTTGGAATAATTTGTTTGAATTTAAGTTTTGGAAATACTGTTAAAACACTGTTGATTTAATAACACCTTCAAGAACAAAGCTGTGAATGATTCCCCATAAGATACTCAAAACTGGCTAGTTTTCATTAACATTCTGATATAACGTTTCACAGTAATTTAAGGAAAAACAGAAGAATGTAGGATTATTATTGAAAATAATTTTTTATAGCTACAGCCTTTTTAGGTCAGGTCTATTAGTGCATATTTGTACTGCTATAACTAATATGTCGACATTTCTGGATGTGTCGACAATAACCATGGGATTGCTCAAATATAAGTGACAAATTGGTGCTTTTTCATACCCCATAATGGTATGAAAGTCAAATCTTGACACTAGGAAAGTACCTCTATCAATGCACGGAACGAATTAAAATATTGGAGAAGGGCAGACCGTTCAAAGGTTATAGTGCTTTGTGGCAACAACTGCTCTTGAAATACTTTATTGTGCTCTAGACTAAATAATAATGAATAATATATTATCTAACGAAATTATTATATAAGTTTCACTATTTGCAGTAGTTGCTGACGTGTCACATCTTTCACGAAGGCGTCCTATAAATGACGGCACTTAACACTGCGATAAATGCTTACTAATACTCCAACGTTAAAGTCACGCTGCAATGTAGCTCACTTATTACATTCAACAACCACTAGACTCACGACCGACCATTGGAAGTAACACGTGCAGGAGAGAGGTAGTGGGAAGTGTTTTGTTCACGTTTTACACAATACACTCAACCTGTGGTGAAAACAATGTAAACCTTACAAATGCAGTATGCAGATTACTACTACTATTCATTATGTATATTATGTATCATATAATACTAGCCATATTGTGTGGACTAATTCTGTTCTTTAGAGTATAACAGTGGATTATTAGTGTAATCAAAGTTTACATCTTTTGTAAATTTTAAGCTAAACTACTTTATGACACACTGCCCTTAGCTCCCTAATTGTTTCGGTAATCTGTTTTAATTTTTCACACATTTAACGCGAAAAACATTTGCATGCAAGCAGAGCCAAATTATTATTGAAAGATAAATTCTGCAACGCTAGACCTAGCTAGTTAAAACCAATTGTTTATCACTATATCATCCTGACTATAGTGCATAATTTCCGATACCAATTCTTTATTGATATATATAGGTAAAATATATTCCATAATATTTCTTATATGTTGTAGCAGATATTACTGGAATTTTATTCATTTCTGATAATAAGAAGAACTCTAAAAATGTGTTGTAAATATCACATCCAGAATCAAACAATATATTTTTTTTCTACAAAATATTACCCATGTGTAATAAATTAAGGTACAGGACACTCTCTGAAGCTAAACTTCGTATACATGTTAGATAAGTTTTACTTTTTTTATCTTCAGTAGTTTGTATTATGCTCTGGTTACAAAATAGTTCAAAATCGATCAGTGCTTGTAATTCAGCCCGTTATCATGGCTCTTTATGTTTTCTATGTAGTTAGGAAAGTTGTTTTAAAGGGCAATTAACTTCAAATGTACAAAAATATTATTCAATCCAAATGTCGATTGAACTACATTTTACTGCCAATCTACTGTAACCTGTTACTTTAGATCTAAAATTGGTACTTAGTTTAAAAGCACAGTTTAGCAAACAGTATTTTTCTACTTTAAGGTTTTTTCCTTAAATGATATTCGATATTCGATAGTCGGAAGTGGATTCTTGTATCGTATCCATCTCTCAATAATCATTTTTCACTTCTGGGATGTTTCGAGGGACCTTTAAAAATGAGTCAAACTATGACACTTCTGCCAGTACTTCGGTAAAGTGCGCACCTATAAGAAATGTAATGAAACGTAAGTATGTGACAGCTGTCAGTAACAGAAACATTTTCTTCAACCAGTAGTTCTACAATGCCACTGATGTCTTTTTGCACTTTAAAAGAATCCATTTTACAGATAAATTTGTAAGGAAGCTCAATAGTTAAAATACTTATATAACATATTTACTGCCTAAATCCACAAACATAATATTTTACGCAAATTACTCGTTTACTATTATGATTAATGGAGAGGAGAGTGGGGAAGAGTCGTTATGTATAGACGTGTGTGTTATCGGCTCCGTGTTTAAATCTAATATTATAAAGGTGTATTTAGACATTCTTTGTTTAAAACTTATACTAATCTATTCCTGGGCATTTGCGTTGCACTTATGAGAAAATACCTTTTATTTAACTTTAGTGGTTTTGTGACAAATCTTATAATTATTATATGATTAACTCACCAACGGCAGGTAGAACCCATTAGAGGTTAGCTGATAAGGCCGAGTGATCGATATCTGCACCGACCTTTGATCACAAAGTTATCGAAGAGTGTCTCCACAAGGTGTTATTGAAGGACGATGGATGTTTCACTTCCGTACTGGGACAAACTGAAAAATTTGGGTCTAACTATGAACTCAAACTCTTAGATGGTGTGATGCTGTTGTGGGCATCTGTAAGAAGGTGTTTGCTTCAGTACACACACTTAAGAGAATGCAGCACTTCTGCCAGAACGTGTGAAACTTTTACTAGTAAAAACACTGATTTTTCCTCATTTTTCATTTTGTAACTCTGTAATCAATTATATGACTGTGGATCTGGCTAACAAATTGCAGCGATGCCAAAATTACTGTTTACGTTTTGTATTTGATTTAAGACGTGTTAACCATATAATGCATATTTATATTCAAAATTATGTTCTAAAATTAGCCGATACAATATTATTGAAAAATTTTAGTTTGGTGTATTATAGTCTTAACTTTGGAGAGCCTATATATCTGGCTGACAAATTCAAATTGATCTCTGAAATAAGCGCAAGAGAGACAAGAATGGCCTCATATCAATTCCTTCTTATTCCCCGCCATCGAACCTTAACTTACAATAAATCATTTGCGTTACTGCTTTTCGAGCATGGAATTCCCTTCCTAACCATATTAAGTCAGTAGGGAGTTGAAACCGGTTTGCAGCCTTACTGAAAGCTAAATTGCTAGAAACGATGTCAGCGATGGGTTAGTTGGGGTAGGTCTTGGAGGACGGATAGGGTGCTAATGAATGTGTGTATGAATGTATTGTAGGAATGCATGTGTATTAAGTTCTTAAAGAGTCCTTTACTATATAATTTTTCTTTATTTTAAATGTAGTAGTTTTATGTGACTTAAGCACCATTGTATTAGGGTTAATTGTAAGACAGGGCCTTATGGCAATAAATTCTCCTTTTGTATATATGATGGAAATGAATTTGTTTGAATTTGAATTTAAATTTACAATTTATTAACATTGAAAATATAAAACGATACCGCACTTTTATGTAAAAAATATAGTACATTTTACTTTTGGTCTATAAGCAGATTATGAAATACATTTCATTGTTTAGTGTTTTATGAAAACAAGTCACTTAAACTAATTGAAGTCCAATATATCTAGTCCTTCCAAACTCACTCCTTCAAGACAAAGTAGACTTGACATCTAAAAATTAGATGTTTCCAATACATTTAACATTTACGTTTAGTAATGCCTCTGGCTTAAAGAAACATCAACATCTGCTATCTATTACATTAGAGGTCATCTGAGAACGAATCATCTCATTACTTCCTATCACCCTAAAGTAGTTTACAGTTACTAAATGAAAGTCATTTCTCTTTCCTTCATTCTAAGTCAAGGATACGAAACGTTGGTTTGTTCAGTACTTTGATTACTAAGGAACCCTGGATAAAACATTCAAAACATATTCAATCAATCACTAAACAAAGTTATTGCCTTTAAAAGATTTCCTTGTTTTTTCTGAAATGTCAGTGTTTATTGGAAAAATCATTGCTGTCACAAAACAAGTTTCTCTTGGCTCTTAAATTAATTAAAAATAAACTGCGTTCAAATTTACATAATCATAAACATTGATAATATTGTTCTACACGGTTCAATTGTCTTAGTAATTTTAACTTAAGATAGGTCTTAAATTTTGTTTAAAGTGGATGACAGTCAAGGGAGTAATAGGAGTAATTGAACAAGCTCGGGGAGTCTCTGGATAATCTGAACAGGCGTTTACGTTATCTTCTGTTTCAAGCGATTAGAAACAGTGTGTTAGTTACAAAGAATAGTACATGAAGTATAATCTTATCTTAAGTAAAATCTTTGGAATGTTCGAGTATATATTTTACATCACTTCGTTTGATCACAGTTGTTTAATCTGTTTAAAATAATTCAATATACGAAAATTTGAGATTTTGAATTTTGTTCAAACAATTTTTACCGAATTACTGACAAATAAATTACTTTATTACAAAGTTAGAATATGTTAACATCATGATAGACATGGAGTAGTGGCAGGCTCAGTTCATATCTTTAGAGATCAGAGAGACAATACCAATAATGAAGGCAGGGACTAATGAATATAAATTTTAAAGACGAAATCTAGTTACAATTTCCTAATTTTCAATCATATTGGAGATGTACCAGGCTGGATGGTTAATATTTTATCTCGCCATGATATTAGAATCTTCAACTGTTGCATATCCAATCAAGTTGAGAAGGGTTCTCTATCTTACCATACATGTTGCTATCTTTCTGCCACTGATTTGTGAGTTTCAACTTTATTGTGATATATTATTTATTATTTTCAAGTTTTATACCAATTTAATAAATAACAAGGAACTAATGCTCAGTAAATTTAATTAAGTAGGCGAAGTACAAAGACTACTTAGTCCTGGATGTACAGTGATAGGCGACAAAGGGAGATGCTTCTATCAGGCACTGAAGAACCACCGCACACCAATTATCGATTGCCCCCACTCACCAGTCACGGTCAAATGATAAGTTTAATTAAATTCCACTGTTTATTTCACACACTTTTAGGTTTGATTACTTCATTTAAGTTTTCGCTCTTTTAGATCCACCAAGTATTGGAACAACTCATGTTTTAAAACTAAAATGAATTAAAGTTTTAAAAAATGACAGTATCGAAGTATGCTTAAACTATCCTGTCCTAGATTGCCTGTAATCTTAATAAACATTATTCTGCACACCAACGAGACGGCACAGCGGATATGCAATATTCTATGAATTCAAATCGACTTAAACTGGCTTCCTACAGAATTAATGTCTTTAAACTATCTAAATTTCACATAACCTACAGGTTAGTTGTTACTGGAACTTTTTACAGCCCTTGACACACTGGTGGTTATAATACACGCAATAAAATCTTCAGGTTGTGATAGCCCTAAAACTCGGTTGTAGTCATGCATATAAGAATCAATTTTACACCCGTATATTCAGTCATGTAGAAGGGATTTTTAAATCACCTTATAATCATTCAAACGCTTTATATCCTTCTGTGTCAAATTTAAAATTTATAAGTATTCAAACATTGACAGTCAATGTATACAAAATGTTTAGTAAATATGCCTTAAATATTTTGTTTCCATTTACGACCAATACAGAATTACTTTCACTGTCAATACCAGCAGACATCAACACCACGATCAATCCTAGATTGTTACCACTATTACTTTTACGGTCAATACCTTTACACCACCAAAATTCCTAGATCGTTTCCAAAATTACTTTCCCCGTATATATTAGGATAATTTCCAGACACATTACCAGGTCCTTATTTGTATAGTAAGGAATACTTATTTTTGTATTATTATTTGTACCCAAGTGTTTTATGGCCTATGTCGTTTTCCTTTTACGTAAATGTTAAAACAAACACATTTAGATCTTCATGTATTGATTTTTAGCTAAATGCAGTATGGTTAAAATTTTTTCTAATGATACTAAATTCTCAAATTTATAAATAACCAATATAAATTATTGTATATGTATTTAAAAAAATATATATAATTTAGTGTGCCATCCGTAAGAATAACATGTATAATAACACTGTTAATGGAACATTTTACATAATAAAATATATAAAAATTATTAGAAATGTAAATAAATAGATATCAGGTATAAATAGAATATTCAATTAGTTGCACAAAAATTTAACTAGGCAAATTAATGCTAATACGATTATTAAACTATTATGAAACAGATGTTCTGTTAACACGTTACTACGAATTAGTTCTATGTCATCATATTCGCAGCGATTTAAAAACATCAACCTAAACAAAAATTAATATTCTTCATTCTTGAAGCTCTTGTCTTATTGGAAATGATATATTAATTTAAACAAACTCTCCAATAATAATAAAGTTTTTTTTTATTTTTGTGAGGCCTT
Organism: Homalodisca vitripennis; assembly: GCF_021130785.1. Taxonomy (NCBI): domain Eukaryota; kingdom Metazoa; phylum Arthropoda; class Insecta; order Hemiptera; family Cicadellidae; genus Homalodisca; species Homalodisca vitripennis. The sequence goes on along the minus strand of NW_025784952.1, from coordinate 11,116 downwards.
TCGTACTCAATGAGTAACCATCTTCGGACTCACACAACTGAATAAAAGTAATAATAACAATAGTAACATAAACAATTTTGTACTAAATAAATAACATATGTCATTAAAAAATCCAAAGAGTGTAATATTCTTATTATATATTATTATATTATTGGAGAGTTTGTTTAAATTAATATATAATATTCTTCAGTTTACATGAATACAGCAAGCCATCATTTATTTATAAATGAATATTCAATAATGCGTTGCACCTTGACAAAACAACTACATGACCTACTCCACACCAATATAGAAAATATTAGGAAACATTGTACACAAATTTAGTAAATATGAAAAACAATTTACTCTACAAGAGAATAGAATTATACATTAAGAACATTATGGCGATCGGAAATACTACAAAATTTTATTAGTAAGTTTTAAAAATCGCGCCTGATTAATAATGCCACGAATACTGATACATAACTTACTCGTACGTTATGAGAATTCGACTATAGATAACTTCTGTAACTGATAGAATATTTCTTTCTTAATCTTTTAATTTAATTTATCATTTATGTTACACCACAAAAACTGCCATTTTACTTTCAACGAATTAATTAATTGGTGATAATATACCAGTTAAAACGGAATTTGGTTATTTGGAATATCAAAATTCATGCATGTATGGACAGTACTTTGACCAGATACATCCTTCATGAAAAATGAACTTAAACAAACACTTAAAAATATTAATTATAAAACATACGGTACCTCATTTATGGAAATCACTCAAGAGATAAAAAAGTTGTGGCATTTTTCTTAATTCAGTAACATATCATATTTGTAAGATTTTCCAAGTTTCAGAAAATTCAAGGATTCTACAAGTTCTACAAAAATATCTCACCATCAAAAATAGTTTGAAATTGTGAATGAATGTAACTACACCGTCTATTTTCTCGTATTGTTATACCACAAAATGACCATAAATTCAAAAACTTTATTTGAATATTTCCGCTCTACCTGAGATAGCATTTCTTAAATGTTGTGTTTATGAGCATGTTTTTATACGAAAAATATGGCAGTATTAATGCAACATAAATAATATCTGGTATTAAACTAACTCCTGCCAGATTACATTTGTTGGTGAGATTCTTAGCCCTAACTTTGCCTGGTCAAATAAGATATTCTTTGATTTCTTTAATTTACTTTTATAATTGTCTTTCAGCTTCAACGAACATACGATTACACTAGGAAAACATTCTATTGTGTTTTATTCTATTAGTTTTATAATGTGCTACTACGGGCTTGTTTAATTTACAACATACAGCAGATTTGAACTGTTACTTATATTATTAAAACCAGCAGGAATACTATAGATTTTCAATTAAAAGTAAGTAATCACGTTCTGCTGATCTCATATTTACTAGTAGTATTTAATAAAAATCAAATTACCTGACTCGGTTAATCAGTAATTAATAACCTTGAGTGTGTGATGGATGCTAACTAACTAATGAGAGTTATTGTAAGAAAATACGATTTTGTAACGTGTTCCTGTAATCCTTTAAACACCGAAAGAAAAATACAAACACTAACCCAATGAGGATTATATTGATTGGTGACTAAGTTTTCTGAGCTCACAATAGAAATTTGAGATTGATTTTTTAACTGTATTATTATTGTTTATACTGATTAAAAAACACTATTATACACTTACCAGAAGACATTTATTTAGTAACTATTGGTGTTTTAGAAGAAAAAAGATTCTTTTCTAGCAAAATGTTTACTGTTCCGATTTAGTAGATTTTTCAGCGTATTTAATGTCAGTCTTTATTGTGTCCAGCTAGATTATTGTTCTTCTTTTACAGTTATATTTTACGCCTGTTTTTCTGAGAAATATAAAACAAAACGATGTGTTTTATAATTTTAACATAAAAATTTATTTAATTTTAATGTAACTTATTTTCACTTCATGCTTCATTTTAAAGGTGCTAAATGCCTATGGTTGTTCAGGGACTACAATATTACACTTTTATAAACCAGGAACTCATTTTAAATAGTTTTTAGTTTAATAAAGTTAAAAACCACCTCTCATATAAAGGAATGTTTTATCTTCAATATCAAAACTATCACGAGCAATGCTAAAACTGTAATATTTAGTAAATATTGGGTTACGTATTTCTAAATAATTACATAAATATCATACTAAAAAGTATTACCTTTCTCAAAAACAGCTAAATATATAAAAAAAAATTACATAACTACAGTAAGAAAGAAGAATTTGTATTAAGTACGATGCATAGATAAATGTTAAGTACTAATAAATATCTGCTAACCAAAAATAATAATGCGTATCATGTTTGGTTTCATAATTGTATATATGACAGTAAAATCGATCGTTATTACAGAATTACTGAAGTACAGGTAAATGGAGCGATTCCCAATCATACTAAGCTTTACACGCTTAGCGGGAGTGAGAGGCGTAACGTGCATTCATCTTTAAACAGACACCCAAATACCTATTGAGGTAATTAATACTTATTGAAAACATCGTAATCTCCTGAGTGATAGCCTAACGATTTAATGTTTACAGGGAAGTATCCTCTTCGGTTTGATATAAAATATGAAATAGAATAAGGTTGGTAACTTTATTGCGTATTTATGATTCTTCTTATTACATACAACTTTTATTCCACTAAAATGATTTATATATAAGTGAACTTATAAATAAAAATATACAAATATACAGCATTTAAACAGTGTAAAGCTACACGGGAAAATATGAATAAATACATTTTTTATGTTTTTTAAAGTATATAAAGAGAAAATATATTCCATCCCATGGTTTAAATAGTCAAAAAACGCTGTTTAGTTTTTATGTTTGTTTGACTAGTACCTAGATATCTAATGTTTATCTTGTTTTTAATAGTGAAGGAATACGTCAGTAATATTCACTAAACCATGAAAAACATATATACATACATTCTAGTATTTAAAAATCTAATGGTAACTCTCTGTGTCTGCTTGTGTGTTATTCAATCACATAAAAGCACTTGACCAATGGACTGAGATTTTACATGGGCATTCTTCAGGTCCCTGGATAAATTCTAAGCCTATCCCTGTACTAAACTCCCGTCGGACTACGCCCCACTCGCCTCCAAAAATGCAAAAATTCCATGTTGGATTTCAAAATTTAATTACAACAAACAAATGTTATGATGTAAAGGGCCTATAAAATTGAATTCAACTGTTATGTGTAAACTTTGTTTTATGACCTCACAACTACGAGTATGTATGTATAACCATATTCAGGTTATTTACATTTAAAACTCTTAAAAGCATAAAGTAAGCTTGATAGTAACAATAAATTTTATACAAATATTTTTTTTGCAACCCCTGTTTCAGGGACAATGAAATAAAACCAAATTCAAACGTTTTGTAAAAATACACTTTTAAACTGTGCATTTTAGTAAATATTAAGTATGCAGTGGTTGGTTAGTACTGTAATGCAGATATTATAGTCAGTGTTACTATCTATCTTTTACTATAATTTGAGATATTCCTATAAGACCCATCTCAGTTGTCTTTTGTCAGAAGTAGAATTCTGCAACCAGTGTATGAAGAGGTATATATACTTCATTGATTTTGAATTCAAGGCAAAATTACCTATGGCATACAATAATAACAGGGCTGGAGTAAGTTATAATGGCGCTTAGTATACACCCTTTTATTGATCGTGGGAACAAGACAAACTCAACATGGTGCTCGGAAGAAATTATTTACTCGAAAAGTAAGCGTGTATACAAAAAGTGCAATTCATACAAAAACAGCGCTAAAAAGCCGCGGGTGGCTATAAAACATATAATTGTTTATAAATGTGATAACATATTTAGGTCACTCGTTTGATCGTCAACTCGTGTAATCAGTTACATTCCTATTGAGTTACATCCATAATTTTCAAATAAAGTTCATATTATATACTGTTATGAGTAGAATAAAAACTACTTATAAAGTTTCTATAGTATAAATAAATAAAAAAATGTACAGCGAGTGAAAAAAAAAACACTAAGAATGAATCCATACAGGAAATACAGGAAAACAATAAACTCATCTGCTGTCAATTCCAGGAATGTTTTCTTGTACATTTTTACAGTGTTACCAACATCTCTTTTATACATGAAACAATTATTTTTAAACACAAAAAATTACACATATTAGAAAATAAAACTTACTGGCATTCAATTATTATTTTGTTAAATACAATTATAAATATTCAATCTTTTCTAGTAAATATTCTAGTATTACTTTATATTAACTTACTGAAGGAAATAAGTAACTATCCTCTAACAATAACAATCCTCATTCCTTTCATAACATTTTATAAAATAAAACTACTGATTCATGTTTTATAGGTATATCGGAAAAAATATGAATTTATAGTCATTTATTTTAAATAATAATAATTTTGTCTTATAGTAGTCACCAGACTAAATATTCTAAATATAAATCAAGGAGTCATTTTGAAATCTCGGTTAGGTTTTACATAGCTTGGGTTTCCAGGACGTTTAGCCCTCTGTATTAAATATCATAGGATTTTTCTAATTTTTTATATAGACTATATTTTCATAAGCCTGGTTACGTCAGCTTTTAATACATTATTTTAATAATGCAAAATTTGTATTTCATTTCGTAAATAAAAATTAAATAAATAAAAAAGTTAGTTAACAATTTAAGAAACATATATACCAAATTAATAAATTTCCTTGAATCTAATCACAATGCTAAAAACGCTTGTTTTTTTTTATGTTTAATTTTACTGTGGAGAAATTGATTTAGGACAAGTATATTTTAGTTCATATTGTATGTTATACTCAGGTACTCAGATAATCCTAATATCACTAAGTATCCAAGCTTTACATTATTTTAAATAATTCCGCTTCAAAGCTCTATGAAGCAATGTAAATTATTTGACAAAATTACTGTAAACCAAAGATGTATTCCTGCCGGTAGATGGTTACAAAAAAAATATTTATTTAAAATACTTGTGTTTATATTTAAAAATATTAAAAATAAAGGCTGCGAATAATTATGAGGCCCGCATATACATAATATTTTCAGTCGGAGGAATGGGAAGAATAATTGGATTTCATTTCCGTAACTGAAAGGTACTTAATCATCTTAGACTGACAGAGATTTATCGGGTTGCATAAATATTATCTATATCATAAAAATAATACCATGCCATTAATTGTATCTCTTTTACAAATATTTTGAATTAAATTTAAATAAGATCATAAATGAGTTACGCAACCTCATTTATGATCTGGCATTTAACTTATGTTAATGGCATCTTTAAACAGAGCAGTGTTATTTAAAAAATTACATGTTTTTTACATTTTGCAACCCAATTAATATTTACTATATTAAACGTGGTATGCATTTCTATTTATTTCATGTTGACGTCACCTAAGATATGTTTTATTATATTTGACATGACCATTCCTAGCAATCTCAGGAGGTAAGGTAGCTTTTTATGTAATATTTTACATCAGCGGGAGTTAACCTAACAGATGTCTTTCTTATTGACAGGTACACTATCCGGCTGACAGCCCGTAGGGTTGGTTATGGATCATTGGAGATCAGTAGTATTCCTAGATGTTAATATAGAAAAGATTTAGAACATTGTTTATACTGATAGATCTAATTGTTAAATGTCTATGTTTCTAACATAATTACACATTAATGGAAAAGTTAATGTCTATCAGTTTGGAAAATTATTTAATGATTAAGACATCTCTTAAAAGGGACAAAAAGATCTTCTGTTCAACTCACAGATAGAGCCTTTGTTGCTTCACATTACACGTGAAATGTCATAACGATTACATTATCAAATGAGTTTTGTTTCACTGTTGGACCATGCTATAAGTTTGTTACAAGTAGTGCTGGTATCAAGCAAATTGATATACTTTGTTATTAAGGCGCATATAATCATATTTAAACTAAAACAAAGGGACCGTTTAATTTCAAATGTAAGTAGGGAGTTCACGCATCTTATTAAGGTAATTAAAACATTTCCGACAAAAAAACCGAATACACGAACAAAGCTCTGATACAGCAGAGTTAATCAAAAGCTTTATTTATCTTTAATTCGTGTTAAAACTGTAAATCTACAGCTCTAAGTTATAGTTCATTGTAAAAAAGGTTGTAAAAATAGATTGCAAAAGAATCGTATCCCTTCAAACTGAGGTAAATACGCTAGTAATATTAACTTACATATTTAGTTTGTTTTATTATATCGATACAATTGGATACGGGAACTTGGGATTTTTATGGAGATATTGAATTACATAAATATTTATGTAAAGGGTAAATAATAATTTTAGTATTTTTAATTAATAAATTAAGATCAAGAATCTGTCTACTTGGATATATACTAATTCGCTAAGAAAAATAAAATTTACCGATTTTCAATGCAATTTAATGTATTAAAACGGTTTAAAAATAATCTGTTATATAATTTAAACAAGCTATAAATTAAATAAAGAATTCCATGTATTCATTTGGAAAAAGATGGAAATGTCGAATAGAAAAAAGTTTTATACCCTCAAGCAGACAGAAGAGAAAAATCTGTCAGGTTTCCTGAGTGCCATAACTTAATGAAGCTTGGTTAAGACCCATGATTCACATTTATTGAAATCTATCTTATATATATATATATATGTATATATATATAAATATATATATTTATATATATTATATATACATATATATATTAAATATAATATTATAAAAGAAAATCTATATTCACATAAATCCTTTAATATTTTGACTGTATTGTCGTTATAAAAAAGGATACAATAAGTGTATATAATCTCAGAATTAAAAGTAAACATATACATATTTGTAGAATCTGCTGGAATGTTTCTGTTCTGATTCATAGTGTAATTTTATAAACTCCTTGGTATATTATACGAAAAAGGGCTGTATTATATTAAAATTAAATTTAGATTAATAATATAAAAAAGGTCATTCTAACAGCTTAACATTAAATGAAATATTAACAATGTTGTATTTTTGTAGTTGTACATTCATAAAAAATAATAAAATAAAATTAATTAATTAAAATAGAGACATACATAATTTAGATTTGCTAGATTAATTTAGACTATTTTAACAGATCATTTCTTATTTAATCCAAAAGGTAATTTTGACTTAGTGACTAATTGATATGCTTGTTCTAAATTTTCTAATTGAATTTTGGAAGAATCTTCTGGTACTTTACAAATCCCTTTTAATGTGTAACAATTATTAAATATTTCGTTATGAGCCAATGCATGTTCTGAAACTAATTTGTCGTTCTTTTCTGTTGGATGAAGACCGATGGTTGTTCATCCTAATATGGTAAAGAGATTTGTCGTTAAACCAATATAGTCCTTGGGACAAAATTTGCAAAACTGATAGATTACATTCTTCGATTTACAGTTATTGTTATTTGAAATTTTATATGTTTTATTAGTTTTTGCCACCCCTCAACTCTCTGTGTTCAGCGTTTATATGGGTATATATACGTTCCGGCCCTCCGCTCACATTTTTCTTGGAGAAGGTGCGTGAGTATTGGATAGAGTGCGCCAGGAACCATACCCAAGTTATCTTGAGCGCAGTGTATACAGAGGACTACTAAGATTGACGGACTAACCCTGGATGGTTACGGGTTTGGCTCACGGTAATAAGCGGATTCCCGCCACCTTGTTATGATGGAGGTGTGATAGTCGCAGGTCTCCCACACAAGGAACAGTTTTATCCTGCCACCTGCAGGTATGCTCACATCGAGACCACTATCATGCACGCAAGAACTTATTAGTAGTTTACGACACTAAGCCTAATAGGTACTTTAAATTAGACTCCCACAGGATTTCGGTTGATTATTTTCTAATATAGAGTAAGTTGCAAGGTCTTTACAATAAATACAATATCAGGCCAATTAGAAATTAAACAACCACATATTTCACAAATTTCATTCTGTATTGCCGTATTTCATCTCTACAGTGGCTAAGGGGTACAAACCCTCCCTACAACTAAATAAACAAAAGTATATATTTTAACTATTAACTTGAAACTGCCTAACTCGTTTGGCCAATTGAAATAAAAAATACGAAAGATTATTAACGGGGTAGGAATGGCGTCCTGCCGATTTACTACTACCCCCCTAACCTATTACAGTGGAGTGCCAAAATCATGATGAACCCCCCCAAAAAAAATCATTTTTAAAAAAAATATTCCTGACTAACTACAAAAATTACGTAAACCCAACCCCAATTAATTTCACCATTGAATACAATAACTTGCCTAGACATTAGAGATGTAAGTTGAGCCCCATTTGGTCAAAGTTCGGAACTGGACTCCCACCCTGATGCAGTTATTCAGGCCTAGTCGCAATTAGGGTAGAGGCTCCACAAGTGGACATTTGACGGGAAGTTAGTCCGACCTCCCCAGGGAACAGGCACGATGGAAATAAGTAGTGTAAAGTCTATCTCACCAAAGATGGAGCGGACCCAAAACACACACACGAGCCGTCGATTGTATCGGTCCGGTGGCAATATCCATAAGTATTGAAACTTTTAATTTCATAAAGTTCAGTTTTTATTCATTTTCTGCGGCTCATTGAAATCATTAAACCACTGCTTATTCTCAATCATTGGAAAACAATGTACAAACTTAACTGAAAAGAAAACAGCTGACTTAAAACAGGCAAACATCTGTCACTAATTGTTGGCGATCTGTGTCTAACACACTCGCTATTTAGCTCTACAGCGGCCAGTAAAAATGTAAGAAGAATACGTTTAATTGTATAAATCATAGATGTACATTAAAAAAAGCGCAGGAACTCTGCCAAATTACAATGAATAATACAATATTGGTCTTAAAACACAAAAGCATAATTTATATCTGACACAGAAAAAATTTAATTTACGTTTGTTCTTACTTAAAACTAATTAATTACAAATAATTATAGTAAAGTGTATTGAACGTATTAGACATAATGCATGTAATGTATGGCAACTTTCACCCGGCACTCCATGGTAGGTATTAAATTTCATTGACAACGCGGCCTTTACATTATTCTGAGTAAAACTACAAATAATATACAAACGATATAGGATCATTAAATTTACCGATTCAATGTATTTATAGAAACACAGTTAAAAAAGTTTAGTATAAGGAATAATTTTTGAGACGGACGGCAGGGGGATTTGCAATGTGTTACGAGATAATATCTCGGGCCTAATTATGTACAATTTAGCAGAAAACAATTTGTGGTTACAGGTATTTATGAACACTGATGAAACACGGGTATTTTACAACTATTTCTTCCTTTTTCCGGTGAACTATTAAAAGACTAGATTAGTATTGAATTTATTACCAGATAACGTATTAATTTCCTACGTCTTATCGGACAGGACGCTTGACAATCTTACTACGAGGGCCCAAGGCTTAGTTCTATCCGCTAGATATTTAAATTCTGATAAAGGACAAAATTATTATTACTTGAAATTTTAACTAAACTGACATACGCAAGCGACAAAATATCAATGGCATGGTAATGGCCTCACCTTAGCCTAACTCCTTTATTTGAACAGTCTGATTGGCGTCTAATCAAGTGACCGTTCTGTTATTGCAGCAAACCAATGAATGCAGCGCTTCTTCATTTGGATGTAAAATTTCGTTATGTAGAGGTGATCAGTTCTACATAAGCCAAATTGACTCAGGTAAAACCAGAAAAAGTTACCACGTCACAAACAACACCCCCATCCGGGCAGATAAATTTCCACAAATTTTCTTTCACTGCCGAAATTTCTATAAAGTCCGACACATTGCCACTGGCCTATCTTCTTGCCGTACCATGTGTCCCGCCAGCTTATAGATCAGAGGACGATACCTGTTACAACTATTACGTAGGGTCCAACATAGCGTTGGGTGCTAGTTTAGCTGACACAGAAGTAGTTGAGTAGACATTCAGACTGTACAAAGTTTCTTTTCAAGACGACGTCTCCCACTCTATAAAGTCACAGGTTCGTTTTTGCGCTAGGTCATAATAGAGTTTTAGCATTTTTTTTCATGGATGTTTTCTCAGTCTCTCTAGAAAACCTCTTGCGAATATTTGTCCTTAAGCTCTCGTAGTTTCCTCACTAAAGGGGACCCAACAGACTCCTCGGTAGAAGGGTGCACACCCGAAACCATCGTTTTAAGAACTTCATATTCTCGTCTCTCACGACCGTAGCGAGTCCGGTGACTCGCCCAAAGCTTCAAAAATCGCGGGTTGGAATGCTGTGTCACCTCATGATGCAGCGAGGTGCGGAGTAGTGCAAAACCTATTTTTGGAATGAATTTGCTCCCATTCCCGGTGTAGTTAGTCTGTTTACATATGCTTCAGACAACATAACATGGCCAAACGATATTCCAGGATTAACCCATCTCTGCCGGGTTCGCCTGTGGGTGTCGACTCTCGCGTTCAGTAGTATCTTGAACATTGTACTCGTTTGGCAAGGTCCTTGCACTGGTTTCCCGATGAAACTCAGACCGCGTTAATCACATATGAAGTACCGTTGGTATCTACGAATAAACCATAACAGATGTCCTCTTCCAGGTGTTGAGACACGAGCCTGTGCCGTAGACAGCTCGGAGAGGTCGTAGGACTGAGGTACTTAGTAAACGTTGTCCAGTAATAACGCCAACAGGTACTTAAAGCCCTACTTACTGATCTGTGTGGCAGAGGGCCCAAATCAGGTGTCCTGCAGCGTATCATTCTATCTGCCATGGAGAATCAACTGCACGTCTGCTGCCCATAACCGCCCGCAGGGAGTTGTTGGTCGTACTTAGATCCTCGTTGACATACAGCACATTTTGAAACATTAAGTGGCTACATCCTTCCGCATTTTTGGCCAATAGTTTGTAACAGCTGTTAGAATACGTTTTATAAGGTCTTTGACCACACCTTGATGTCCAGCAGTTGGAGTATCGTGGCATTCGAACAAAGGCCTGGATCTGAGGATCTTTGCTGGGAAGTAACCAATCTCCTAGTTAACTTCTTGGTGTGAAGCGAGGGTTTCCAGTAGGTGACTCACATTCTTCCACAGTT
>NW_025784951.1:0-25510 GCF_021130785.1 Homalodisca vitripennis | reverse complement strand
TTTGTTTGAAGTTTTTTATGGTACGAATAGAAGGTTTCGAAAGGATAATTAAGGGTTTTGCAGTACATTTGCCATCATTTTATTACTGAGCAGCTTACATCGCATTATGTGATGGACCGACATATTGATAGCAAGAACTATAGACACATGCAAAATATAAATTTATTTTTCTATTACATTATGTAAATTTCATCGTATTTAATTGTTTAATATTCTACAACTTAGAACAATTTTCCCCAATTTGGTTGCCAATAGTTTTGGTAATTTTTATGAAAATATATTACATCCTTTTAATAGAATAATTAGAATTGGTAATAGATCTATTTAAATTTATTAAGAATTTTCAAATATGTTTTACTTAAGTATTGGATTGAAAAAGCTCAGCTTACACTTAAAATTCATTCAAGCTCTCAGAAAATTATATACAGGAAATATCATCAGACTTTAATTTTAATACACAGATCTGGGCGGAGCAAATACTTTTTTGGGATTCAATATTTATTGAAATAAAAATTAGGTCATGGGTTATTGCCATTTATACAAATACTAAATTTTAAACATCAATATTATGTGTCCTGCTAGGTAGTTGTATATGTATTTGTTAATTGCGTTAATTTGTATGTAATCTGTTATGGACGTAGCACTATTGTACAAATATGTATTTAATGCGCCAAATATATGACTTATAGACTCATATTATAAAACATCACTAATAAATGTATTAATTAGAAAACTGTGTCCTAGTTGGGGAAAAAGATAAAAAATTTAATTTAAAAAATATAAAAGTTACAAATTTAAAATCCTTCATAATAAAAATCTGCGACAATACGTATTGTTATGGCCCTCTGCATACAGATGTTTAAAAAAAAAAAAAGGTGTAGTAGGTTGAACAAAAATTATGAGAGGAACATGGAATTACAACTAATGATTATACAATTTTCTGAGCTGTACTTTAAGCCTTGACAACCAAATTCTGATTTATTATCCCAGGATTTAATTTTCGAAAAATGTATTTGCCTAAAATCTGAGGTATCTGGGTTATCATCCCATTCAGTTAATATTGGTTAAAAACCTGGAAAATTAACCCCCATTTTCTTTTAATGGAAAAATTCTGAATGGCTTAGCAATTTTACCGAAAATCTTTGCTAAATAATGAATATTTAGATCCATATTGTGTGTATATACTTCTAATAGGCAGACTGCACCTGAAGCCTAGGTTTGAGGAGGCATCCTCGGCACTGACCACTCCGATGTCCTGTGTCCGCTGGGATCCACAGCCTGTTGGATGGTTTGACGCAGATCCTCTGTCTCGTCCAAGCCTGTTTTGCTTCTCCAAACTTAGAAGGAACTAAAGTGATAAAATGTCCTCCAGCAAGTCCCAGGAGCGGAGGTCCATAGCTATCAACTATGTTTAAAAATTAAAAACGTGTTAGAAGAATTTGTTAGCCCTCTTTTTGCGTACAACTTTAAGTATATAAGATAATATAAATTATTCTACAATTTTTTAAACATTAAAGATTTCGACTAAAAGAGTCTTGATTTTTTTAAACTCACAGTGCCAAAGTTCTTAAAAAGTACAGATTGGCAAATTTTTTACGTTCCAGTCCATTTGTAAACAAACATGGTCACTCAAGTGATGTATGTGTTGTTAACTTATAATAAAATTCAAACATGATATAATCAGTCATACATTCCAATCCAATGAACCCCTAGTCAGATGTTTTGGAGAGTTTCAATATTGTTTGTGAGTCTTATTTACGTTTCAGGTGTTTTTACCATCCGGAATATTATATTAAATTGTGCTTTCAATTTTAATAATAAAATACAACCACAAAATAATAATAATATTCTAATAATAAAATAGATTGCTCATGTTTATTCTTGAATGAAAACACAACAAGACAGTGTTGTTAATGAATGAGAATTCTCGGTGACAGTGAATTTTATGTAACACTGTTGTTTGTGCCAACCTAATGTGAAAGATGACGGTAGTTATAGTACCATTGTTTGATATAAATGTAAAACTATATCTCAAGTGCTTTCCAATGTGTTTCTTGTGTAATTTTTAAGTATTTTTTGGTAATAAAGTATTTGAACATATTGTTAAAAACAACAAAACAAAAAAAAAACATTGTTGTTGCATGGTCTGTAAGATCTGACTAAACTTAAGTTCCAACTAATGGGTTTTGTTCTAAGAAAGTTAGTGTCAATTTAAGAAAACCCAGTATAGAAGATTCTGATATTTTAAACTCAAAAGTTTGTTTTACAACTCAAAAAACGTAGAAATTAATTAAAAAAAGCTGTTGAGCTTTAAATCGCTGTATTTTGTATGTAGGTATCACCATTTAGGATGTCTATTTAGTGGAATCTGATTCTCTAGTATTATTGGCCCTTACTTAAAACTAAAAGCTGTTTTTGATTCCTACCGTTTAACAATGTAAAAAAATCATAGCAATTATCAATATAACTTTATTATACGCAATGGTGCAAGAAAAAAGTGGTGGTTCTTATAATACAGACCTTGAGAATTGAAATGGCTTTGCGAACTTCTTGAGTGTTTCACAGTAAAATAACCTTGGGATGCGTCCCTCAAAGGGTATTTTTAAAATTAAAAATAAATTTTTGAAGATAAATAAGAATATATTAAATGCTTTATGAGTACATACATTCAATTATACTTAAACCTCAGAGCTGATGTTAAAGAACCTCTCCGAAAATACCTTTCTTAATCTAGAAGAATTTTAATGGTTAATTACGTGGTTTTTAATCCATCGTTTCCCTAGCCAAGGTAATTCCTTAAATCCATGTTCCAAGCTGGGGGTCATGGAGTAAGAGACAACATGACTGGATCAATAAAAAATCCTATAGACCTCTAATCCTTGGTAAATAAAACATTGTCTCGACGTGGCTGACACAACCTGCCGTTTAAACATCTGAAGAGGTTTTGAGTAAACCCTGGCACATCAATAAATATACTGCACTTTCAACAAGAAATTTATTGAGAATGAATATTTGAAATTTCGAGGTGAAGCATAATCAAAGAGCACAGGTTTGCTTAAGGGGAAACGGTATTAAACATATTACAATCCCTATATATTCTTATTATTCTGCAGATAAGACATAGATAGAATAAGGGACAAAGAAAAAAAAATAATCAGTAAAACCTTTAGTGAGGAAGTGATTTCATATTGATTGATGAAGCAATTTATGATCTAATGGGAAAGTTCTTTTTTATTTGATAAATTATTTATCCTTACAGTGTTTAGTTTGGCCTGGAGAATAAGAGATTCAAAAAGTGGGACAACCTGCCAGTGTCATGCCAATGTAAAGTGTCCGGCCTTACGCAGTAATGGTCCATCGCTAATTCCAATCAACAATTAGTTTAATAAATTACATGGTGACCAACTGACTAATCATAGTCAGCAACATTGGCGAACGTGATTCTGCTATGTCTCTCGCCTCATTTGGCTGAACGCAATCTTGCTCATCGTGCAATCCTAGGAGCCATCACATCTGGTAGTGTTGTTTGGGGGCGGGTGGGCTTGGTGTTTGGGGTTGAAATTGAAAATACATTAATTCGGGTTACTGTAATAGAGATTGTTTACAGGTACTACTTTTCAACCACCTTGTTCATGGTTGATTGCGACATATGTTTATCATGTGTAATCAAATCATATAGTCTGCAATTGGAAATATGCTTGTTTTCTATCAAGTTCTTCACAATACAGTAATACTCATAACAAAAATTTTAAGAATCTGGATTTCCTTTATACCATAATCTTCCTATAGCCTACCCACAACATAACTATACCAGGCTCGACCCTGACTCCTCCAGGGTCGAACGGTCAAGCATGCCGTTGGCAACCTCCCGCCGCTGTCCTGATACTCGTTCAATTACGAAACTCCATAATCTTCTCATCGTTCCTCGAATAGCCAAAAGAAGAACCAGGTGATTATGATAGCTCCAATGCTCAAGAGCATGAGTTGCCAACGGCCCATAATGTGTCGATTCCAATTATCCTAGTTAGTTCCGCAAACAAGTAAGCTTACGGAACAAGAATTTCCATTATTACTTTATTAATTAGTAAACCCAGTTACAATGTGTTTTTATCTGATACAAAAAAAAAAATGAATAAAAATATATTAGTGACAGGAATTATTGAAACTAAAGTAACAAAATTATTAGTTATAACTTACAGTAGATTAGAAAATGCCCCAACTGGGTATTTAATCCTAATTTTAGGGGAGTTTCATAAATTTTCAAGAAACGGTGAATTTCGCTAATTAAATTAAATTTTACAGGTTACATTGGTCAGTTTTCACCTATTCTGCATGCCTTTAAGTCACCACGAAGAACAAATAAGTGGTTGTGATCTATCTCCAGCGAATTTTATCTAACTTTTGTGATTTTCCATTGTTGAAAAGAATATTGAAATTGCTTATTAAGTTATAATGATGGGGAAATAAAAAATAGAAAAAAACCATTTAACATATTTCAATATGTTTACGTGGATATAGTAAGCCTATGTGATCAAATTTTGTCTTCTTCGGGTTATTTGATGAGACCTATAGTCTCATCTCGGGGCATGCGTCACCTGAGAGGAAGGCAATCTTCACAGATTCGGCATCCTTCAGGATTGGAGGATCCGCTTCTGTAGAAGGGGTTGTAGATTGAAGCAGAGGAGGAGAATTGCTGAGCAAAACCTGCTCTTCTGATTTGCTCCTCAATAGGGCAAACGGGAGGGATGCGATTATGCCATCTTTGGTAGTATTGGACAGGGTGGTGAATTTTCCCAGGAGGACTCTGACAGGTTGTTTTCGGCGGTTTGTGGAACTGCTGAAGTTCTAGACTGGTGGGCCTCATTGGTGTGTTTTCCGGGGTGCGCAAAAAAGCCCTTTGTGAGGCTTAAGTGCGTGACAGTAGGCCGCCCCAAGGGGGAAAAAGAGCCTATGTGACCACATATCTGTTTCTCAAGATCTAATACCCTCCCTCCCTCCTCGATCTAGAGGTTTTTACTCAATTTTGTATAATATACTTTTCTTTGTTGATGGTTTAACTCTTTCAAAGCTACAATAATTTGTTAGCTTTAGCTTAAACAATACGGCAAAAGTTTCACATAGATTACCATTGAGTCAAAGAATTTTAAAAAATTCTTTAATTTTATTTAATTACATGTATAGACTAGAACAAATTGTCATGAACATATGGCACAAAAACTCAATATGCAATATTTTAATAACTGGAATTGGTCCTCTTTTACGGGTTAAAATCTAAAAATATAAATATATATATATATCGTATGGGGGACAAAGGCAGCTATCCATTAATAAATAAATTAAAAATTATAATAATTAAAAAGTACGTAAGAACAAAGTTCTTGAGTCCATAAATTAAGAATAATATTAAGATCTCCCGTCACAAAGCTAAATCCAAATTACTGAGCCAGTTTAGAGACCTATCCTCTAAACCACTTAGACCAGCCAGACCACCAGAAAACAATCGCAAAGGGCAATCGTTTACAATGTGCTCTATTGTCTGAGAGTTTGCGCCACAATCACACATCTGGTCGTCAGTAATGCCCCACTTAAAATTTCCAGTGATTGCTTCTCCCAACCCCAGATTCGGAAACGATTCAATAAAACCCAATTCCTTTCGTAGGATCGGATATCAAGAACTTGTTCCGTCCATCGAATGATTCCCAGGATGACACCCAGTTAGCATTAGGCGTAAAGTTCTCCTCTATTAACTGGGATGCTGTTCGTAGTGATGGCTTGCGTGATTTGAGCCGGCTATCTTGCTGAGGAAGGTCGCGCGTAACGGGCAATTTGGGATTGGACACGATCTTATTGAATTCTCTCAGAAGAGCCTCTTTGCGTCTAATCTCAGGTGGTGCTATATTGCTCAGCACTGGGAGCCAAGGTGTTGGTGTCGCCATGAGAGCTCCAGTAATTGTCCTCATGGCCCTGTTTAAGAACGACATCGACCTCTCGCACATGTCCACTATTAAGCCACAACAGGAGCACCATATTCAGCAGCGGAGTACACAAGGGACAAAGAAGTGGTACGCAGTACTTTTGCGTTGGCTCCCCAAGTTGATCCAGCAAGATGCTGTACTATATTAGCCCTTGTTTTCAGCTTTGCTGCTGACTTTTGAAGGTGACTTTTAAAAGTGAGAGATCGGTCTAAGTGTAACTCCCAGATACTGCGGATGTTCATTATGTTTCAATTTGACACCATCAAGAGTTACAATTTAACTTGTAGTTCGCCAGTCTGTTTATTTAGGTGGAAACATGATACTTCAGTTTTAGTAGGATTTGGATTTAGCTTCCAGGCTCTAAAATAAATCTGCGAGGACTGAAAGATCATCAGTAAGTGCCTGTTCTGTTTTAAAAAAACAAAATATAAATGCCAACATATGAACAACAAATCAAAATGATGTCAATGTTCTGTTAATGTAAAAAAATATGACCAGCTAGGAAACCTCAAAAACTTATAACAATAAAAGAAACGTTAAAAACCAGAATAAAAATATGGACTAAGGTGATTTAAAAAACTTCTATTACAGTCAAAAGAACAACAAGAGTTTATAGTCATGTTTTTGCAGTTTACACTCACTCACCAGCTGGCATTTGTACACTCCTCTGGTGCTTGAGTCAAGAGCGCCATTTTGACTGTGATGAATAGAATAGAATAGAATAGAATATATCTTTATTGAACATATTCTTAGAGAATAGAACAAAGGTCAGTGTTTATGTCACAATCAGTGTATGAGTCAGTGTATGTAAATTACAAAGCGCTTGTCCTCCACTGAAAGGTACTCCTGGACACTGTAGTATGGATGCTCCAGCAGCCAGCTTCTTAAGGAGGCCTTGAAGTTCTTCTCTGGAAGCTTTCTTAGGTAGTCAGGTAGATTGTTTAAAGAACATGGCTCCTTTATACGATGGTTTTTTTCTCGAACAGAGTCAGATGATGAGGGTCAAGGAGGAAGTTGTTTCTATGTCTGGTGTTGTAGGGGTGGATGTCGCCAGTTCTTGCGTGCCCTGTTTTTGTGGCAAATAAGATCGTCTCTAGGATTATAGAGTCCTATGATCGTCAGTATTCCTAGATGTCTGAAAGCTGCTCGGCATGAGTCCATTGGTCCTAATCCACTTAGAGTCCTGACAGCCCTTTTTTGTATAACGAGCACCCTTTTAAGATTTCCAATTGTCGTACCTCCCCAGGCTATCAGTCCATATCTGAGATGACATTCAAATAGGGAAAGGTATGCTGTCAAAGCTACTTGAGGGCTACTGATTTGGTTTTATTCTTCTCACTGCATACAGGCTACTATTAAGTTTGTGGCAGAGTTGATTGATGTGAGGTTCCCCATGAGAGGTTTTGATCAACAGTTAGACCAAGGTACTTTCCTGATTTAATTGTAGTTATTTCTGGGAGCCCGTCATATTGGTTTGGGTTAGGTGTAAAGACTAGCTGTTGGGTCTTTGAGTCATTTAAGAACTAAATCATTGAGGTGGCAGTATTGCTTAGCCACATTGTATGCAACAAAAGAGTCTATATCTAGCTGAGATTTGTTCTTATTTGCTAAAATCAAAGCTGTGTCGTCAGCTATACATTACAATTTCACAGTGGTTTTGGAGATAATTTGGGAAGTCATTTGTTAGGAGAAATGTACAAGACGGGTCCAAGCACGGAGCCTTGAGGTACTCCTCTGCTTACTGGTATTGGCTTGGATTTTACTTTCGTCACAGTGTTTTTCTCCAAGTAAGTAAGTTCTACTACTTGTTCCCTGTTGCTCAAGTAGCTCTTAAACCAGTCAAGTTCCTTGTCAATAACTCCAAGAGAGTGTAACTTTTTTCAGTATGAGTTCATGGTCAAGGCAGTCAAACGCTTTACTAAAATCCAAAAATATGCTTGTTGCAATTTTTCCTTTTTCCAGATTGTTGATGATTTCTTCAATTAGTTGAGCTATTGCTGTTGAAGTTGATCTGTCTTTTATAAAACCGTGTTGTCTAGGGGTGAGAAGATCGTGCTGCTTGAGGTGGCTCAGTAGTCTATTTAGTATTACTCGCTCCAGTATTTTTAGAAAAAGTAGATATTAGGGAAATTGGTGGTTGGCTTCATTTGTTGCTCCACATTTGAATTTCGGATAGATTTTTGCGAATTTTAGTTCATTTGGAAATATTCCTTGTGAAAGTGATTTATTAAATGATGTGAGTCAGTGGGGTGATTATTTCGTGTTTGCACTGTTTGATCAATTTTGATGAGATCTCATCCTCCCCTGCTGATGTTTTTGCTTTTAAAGAGTCAATGATTTTTCCAATTTCTTGTTTGTTGGTTTCAAAGAAGGCTAGGTTTGATGTTTGAAAGTGTTTGGTTGTTATTGTTTGGTGCTATTACAGGTGTCGATGTTCCATTTCTGAGGAGTGTTCGGTCAGCGACTGTAGCAAAGAAGTAATTTAAATGATTGGCAATAGTTATTGGGAGAAGTCAACGATTTCTTCCTCTATTTTTAGGCATTCTAGTGGATTTTTTGAAGATTTTTCTTTTCTTTTCTTTCATTATTTATTACATTCCACACAGCTTTTGATTTGTTGTCCCGACTGTTCTATGAATGAAGAGTTGCACTGTTTACGAAGAGTTTTGAGTTTTATATCATAACATTTTTTTCCTTCGAGCTGTTTCTTTTTTGTCATCAGGGTGGCCAGTAATGATTTGTTTATTCAGTGCTTCTAAGTAATGATAATTTTAGGGCCTGACTTTCATTGTCCCATATATTTTTTGTAGGGGTTTCTTTTCTTCTTTACTATCTTGAGTGGACATGCTATGTTCAATGCAGTTTGAAAAAATTCCACTAAATGCTTTATAAGCAGTTTCCACATTCTCGGTGAGAGTGACTTTTAGTCCAGTCTTGGGATTCCAGATTGTGCTTCAATTCTTGCACTGTTCTTGCATTAAACTGTCTTCTTTTTGTTTGGGTCAGTGGCTGTTTCGTAGAATCTGTGAGAATTCGTACATAGTTGGGCCGTGTGGTCTGAGAGGCCTGTCTGTGTTATTTTGGTAGCTATATCCATTTCTTTTATGTTCGTGCATATAAAATCTATAGAGGTCTGGCTATGATTTGTTATTCTGGTTGCGGGTAGATGAAGTCTGCTCAAGCCATGGCTAAGGAGCATTTCATCCAGGTTTCTTTCTGTCATTTGCGCTTTCAATAAGATTGTCTACATTCACGTCCCCCATCACCAGTACCATGTCATTAATGGCTACAATTTTGTCAAGCTCAGATGAGCTGCAGAGTGAATCATAATACTTATAATACCGACAAAATTTTGACATATACTACGATTTTGAGATCAAGACAAACATACAAGACTGAAGGTGTCCGCTCCTTCTCACAACTATTGTCATCTTGTTTGTCACCAAATTGGTTTCATGCAAATGGGTTGTTGCTTAATAAGGACAAAACTAAACAAAGTTATTTAATCTTAGACACAATTTGGATTCATTGGATGATGGTTTCTCAGACATAGTAAAGTTCTTGGGTATTAATATAGACACAAATTTTGACATGGAGAGCACACATTGATTACTTAAATAAAAGTCTGTCACGAGTTATTTTATCTCTTGAGTAGACTGAATGATATAATACAGTAAATTAGATTAGAGCTGCATATTTTGCCTTCTTCCAATCTGTTTTTAGATATGGACTAGTACTGTATGGTAACTGCTCTAGGATTGAAGAAATATTATTTACTGCAGAAGAAGGCTATTAGGTCTTAAAAAATGTGAGCCTAGAGAGAGCATTGTAAACCACACTTCAAGGACTTGCGATTCCAAACTGTTATAAATGTATATATATATATATATATATATATATATATATATATATTATATATATATATATATAAGATTTATTTATCTATATAAGTAAAAATACCAAATTTACTTAAATTTTTAAGATGAATTTCATAGCCATAAAACGCCATACAAAATTAAAAAAAAAAAATTATGCTGAAATTGGACAATCTAGGTTAAGTAAAACCCTTAATAGCCATGTTGTGGCATCTTGAAGGTTTACAATTTTGTTGAAAGACAAATTAGCCCTTTGACAGATTTAAAAATAATTTCTATTCCTGGCTGTTGGAGAATCCATTTTATAGCTTAGATGAATTTTTCAAAATTAAAAATATGGATTTTTAATGATTATTGTGTTTTTGTATTCTGTTACAAATCACTGTTGTGCTGTATAAGCTTAATTATTGTTAGGTTTTAAGATTTTGACGTGGCTCTAACAATGAACTGTATAGACTTTGTCATTGATGTTGTACATTTTTGTGGCAAAAAAAATGATGGAATGAAAATGAAATATGTTCAAGTGCTATGCCACCACAACACTAGCCTTCTGTGATATGTATGGCTTGTATAGTGCCATGGCTTTGTGCTTCTATTCTCCTGACCAGTACAAAAACTTGCAATTTGAGCTATGTTTAATTATTCTTTCATATGCAACTTTTTTCTTGTACCAAGTTTGGACTTTAACAAATTCATTACCATGTGTTGTTTATTATTTTTTTGTCATTGCTTAACCATAGATTTGATGTCTAAAGAAGAGTACAGATTTCAGTTTTAAAAACATTGTGTTCATTTTTGTAACATATAACAATGAGAAATGCACAAAGTCCTTTCATTCATACAAATCATTTATCTACTTCAAACAAAGAAAATAAATTAAATAAATTGGAGAGGAAAATCAACATTTTTCATTAAAAATAAATTTAAAACTGAAATTAACAATATTAATACAATTATACTTTAGCAATAATAAATCTGAATATTAGGTGTTAAATCTTATTTTTGACCTCTATAAAAAAGTAACTTTAAAAGCAACCAAAACTTACTGCGGATATATTTTGCACGGAGGGGAATATCGATGTTCAGGAGTTTCTCAACGGCCAGAGAGTAACACTGCTCATTACACATCATGGAGACGTAGTCCAGACGACGGTCAAAGTACGGGAGCGCGTTGTGTGTATGTCTTGTACTCTATCAGTTTCTCTGTTCCACGATGCAACAGTCCCGATGTGTGGGTCAGCCCTCAGAACATTCTACCAAAAGTTACATACATTATAAAAATACAGCATGGCATATTAAAGTTTTTACTGCTCCTGGACTACAACTGATCTGCAGTAAAATAAAACTCTTTAACGCTCTACCAAACTATTTACTAATCAAAATTCAAACAGTTTCATTTATTTATTTATTTCAATGGTACAAACACCAATTTTACAAATTTACTAGTAGATCTGAATGAAACCAACAATAGATAATAAGTATACAATAAAACAAAACAAAATCAAGATATTATAACAGATAGGAATTAATTGTAGAACAGAGACTACGTAGCTCGTGACCCACGCATCACTTCCCAGTCTCTCAGGAAAAACAATAGCATCCATCCGGAAAGAAGAATTTCCCGAAGAAATTGACAGAGGAAGAAGCCGCTTCGCCAGTCCTCAGGAGTCTGGATATGCTGTGGTTTTGAGTATAATTAGTTGGCTGGAAACGCCTACTGAAAAACTGATTTTGAGCGAGTCCCCCTCGACACAGTGAAAGTCACAGCTTCCATCAAGTCAGGACAGTCTATATCGCCGTTGACCAGCCCTCGCACAAAAATTGATGTCTTGATAAGCCCCGCCGCAAAAAGAGTGGTTGGATGTTTCAGTGGCATTATTAGATTCTATTGTTAACCCTTTGACAAGTAATCCCGAAATAAATTCGGGGGTGCTCTACGTGCCGCACGCGGTAATTCCTATAACCGTGTGGGAAGCGCTATAATGGTGCTAAACAGTTTTCACAATAATGTTTCGTGATGACTAATCTCTAACCCGAATTACTAATGCCATCTAACGGAATCAATAAGAAACACTTTCAAGTAGTTTCCCTCGTTCCCACTAGATCGCAGTTGCTCTTTTATTTATTTTCTTTCAGACCCAATTGACGGTATTCAATCAGTTGTTCAAAGTAATCAGCTGATTCTATTTCTGTTTGTGTAGTGAATACAGGTTGTGACCTTGGCACTGTTATGTTACCAGTTACCTTGATTGTAAAACATTTTGTTGCGTTTACCATAAGTAAATAAACGTGGTTGTTTTTGTAATTACTGATTACGTAAAATAAAGCAAGAAATACTTACAGAAGAATTTTTGCTATGATATAGTCCCCTGAAACTCACTCACTGCTCAGCCAATTTTTCCACCATCATCCCTGCTACAGGTAAGGGACAAGCGGCAAGCCGAGGAGAGCAGGCATGCCACTGTGTGGCAGATAGACCAGCGCCGGGAATTTTTTCGCGCATTTCATACTATCAAAGATTTCTGAAGAGACTTTGTGTGCTGTTTACTAACTTGTACCTAACCTGCATCTTAGTATGTTTATGAGAAAATACCTGAATATTTTATCTTATTCTCATATTTTGTAAATATAATAGCTTTAGTGCATAATTATAGATTAATTTCTGTAATAAATAAAAAACAGAACTTCAAAAACGTTTTCATTAAGTGTTTTTCATAAAACATCTACTACAGTAAACCCAAATTACCTAAATAAAAAACAATATCTAAAATTTTAAAATACTCACTTTTTACCGCACTCTTATTGAAAAAAAAGACCCCACCAGTCAAAGGGTTAAGGACCCCACTGGGCCTTCTTATAAAATTGTATCATTGTCCAACCATATGTGCGATAACTCTTGACTCATAGGTGACTGCTAGAGACTTTCTTGGTACAAGGAAAGAACCATTGATTATTGATATTGATTTTGGGATGAAAGTCAATGGGCACTCCATCTCTCTCTGTCTGTCTGTGCACCAACTCTTTAATGATGTACTTAGATACGCCACTTTAAAGTTTAATCTCTATTACAATGTACCCGGGATAAGAGTATAGGGATAGTGACTAGATGTTTTACCTCTCCATCCAGCTCTAGAACTAGTCGCAACACTCCATGGGCTGCCGGGTGCTGTGGTCCAAAGTTGAGAGCCAAGTTTCTTCACCGTTCTTCTCTGGATAGGGAAATTTGTTGGCCCAACTTTTCTGTAAAATCAAACTATAAATTTACTACCAGTTATATTGATTTCATCTTAATTACACTTTCTCTCTCTCTCTAAAAATTGTGAACCCAATAATTAATACTAAATTTAAACAATATTTAAAGTTTCCACTTTGACAGTTCCTCCTGTTTCAACGCTCATCAGGTATAAGAAATAGGTTGAATAAAACAGAAAATTAGGTCTATATGCTGTTTTATTTTTTTATTTATGTATGTTTTTTGGTTTTGTTGAACATAGAACTTTTACTTAAAACTGCATCCACACACCCTACAAAAATACACGCCCAAACAGATTTAATCATAAAAATAACAATTATTACTCAATTTACTTAATAGTAGAATAAATTCATGATTCATAATACGATGGTTGTCCAGAAAAGTAACAGATATTTTGACATAGCACGGCAATGGGCGGAGATAGTGCCACATCTTGGCATCAAGTAATGTTCCTACACTCAGTATGCAACCAACCTGTGCCTGTGGTTACGTAGTGCTTACAACCGGTACAGTTATAAATAACAACTGTTCAGGTTATGATTTGTTGTTGTCACGTTTACAGATAACTGAGAATTTCCAGATTTTATGAATTGTAATATGTACAGTTGGAGGAATTTAGCTGTGCTTGTGGAGCCCAAATACTATCCTTTCAAACAAATAAACGCTTATCTGTGTGGCGGGTTGCGTTTTAAGTGCTAGCCGCTAAGATGAAAACGCAATAATCTCTTTAACAACTTTAAAACTTACGATTTTTTCGATTTGCCCTATTTGACAAATACGTTATTTTCAAAGACACATTAAACAACACTAAAAAACAACCACGTACAACATCTGAAAAACAAGGATAAGTCCTATTATTGCTATTATTTGGTATTCTCCTTATTATTTTAATTTACAATCACATTCAATCATATTTAGTTAATTAAAATGCTAGAATAAATATAATTTTTCTAATAACAAATGTTAATTACAATGATTGTTTTTCATTTTCAATCCCACTCAAATTGTCCTCCTATCACTGTCACTGCTGTCTGTATCCGAACCCAATTGATACAATAAGGGATCCTATAATATTGTCAATGTGGGGTTCTGCGGCGGCTGCATAGGTCCTTTTCCGATTTTTCTCTACATGCTTGCACTTTACTGACCACTCTTCTGCACCCATACTTGATATCTTGTCTTCGCATAGAGCTTCAGCTTGAGACATAGGTAAAAGATGTATTTCTCATAGCCACATAACTTTTGACTTCAGCCCAAACAAATTAACTCAATGGGATTGAGTGTCTGGGTGTTAAGACGGAAGTCGTTAAGATGACATGACTCTCTAGTTGAACAGTTTCGTCCAAGGCATACCAGTTCATGCCTTGGTTTATATTGCTGCACAAGTTTGTAGAGTTCAGGTAAAAACATATCGTCGCAGAATGGCATTCCCGTTTTTTTGAAAGCCACACCTTCATATCTTGGTTCCTACTTTTAGAAGTAGGAGCTTTTTCAATTATTTCAATATACTGTATGTGATAAGGCGCATTATTGACTACCAGTACTGAATTTGGTAATACTTTTTGCTTTATCTACTTCGTAAATATGTCCCCATTCACGTTGCCCGTGGTAGTCTCCACTGTTGTTGCTTGCTTTCCAAACAGGTAAAAGCATTGGGCACAAACCCCTCTTTCTCTCCACCCGCATGGATATTTCTCCTCGCCCTTGCAAATCGGGCATGTGTTAACCCTTCATTTGAGCCATCAGACCAAATTTGGTTGGATTCGTGATAATATATAAGATTCATCTAAATAAATTATTGGGCGTTCTTGCTCCCTGTGATTTTTTCAACGCCCTCAAGTATGTTATCCTTTTCTCTTGGATTTCTGGCCTTTTCAATTAATAATTTCCTATTGTTTGCTGTCCTCCCAAGTAAATTCCAGGTCCCTTTAATACCCACCTCAAACTTTTCTCACAACCCTGGAAATTTATCTTGTCCCTTAGCGCCTCCCATCAATAGTAGTTTTGCAGTCAATATTCAATGTTCTTCAACATGGAAATTGTACACTAGTATTCTCACTACACATTTATCGAAGTCATCTAAATGAGTAAATGTTCTACATCATTAACGGTTTTTTGTTTGGTGTAGTAAAACATGGCTTACACAGGTTACTAATCTTCAACTTTTTAAGCTCACTTTTATTTATTTTTATTTTGAGTCACAACTCACTCTGACACTCCAGTTGCTGCAGCAGTTCTTCGGCAAGCCTTTGACAACAGAATTTTTAACAGTTTGATATTCTGCCTCTTCCTTCATAGAATGCATAAGCATTACCTCACAATTTCACGAGCCTGAATATGAATAGTTCTAACTTTGACTTTTAACTCAACAGACATTATCGGTAAAAGTGAAGCATAAGCTACCACCACACTCAGCAATGTCACAAAAACAGACTGATTTTTAGAGAGTGTGATGAGTTATTTGGGCCAATAAAATTCCTGAAAAGAAGGGTGTTACTCATAAGTCACGGGAAATGTTTTCTGGACGCAGCACATAACGGTTACCACCGCCACCCCTCCCCCCTATCACCACCACACTCTAGGTCACATGTGTAGCTAAAGTCCTCAGACTGTACTCCTACATAGAGTATAAGATTTGTTTTAGGTTCACTGTTTTAGACAATATTTCAAATACAGTAGAACCTCGATAGTTCGACACTTTGTGGACTAACGGGGGTGTCGAACTATCAAGATGTCGAACTATAGGAGTAGTATATAGATTTTAACACAAGGAATATTAAAAAGGCGAGTTTATGTTAAGATGGGACTGTAATTTAATTAACAATGTACAACTAAAACAAATATTAAACTGATGAAACAAAATGTATCAACTTACATTGTTTTACAGTGCTGTACTTCTTCCTCTTAAAATAGTTAATGAATTAAATGAATAAATGTAAAAATAAACAAACTCAATTCATAATATAGGCTAGATAAAAAACAAAATGTATATACAAAAAATAAATTAATATGGGACAAACTATAACTTGTAACATGGTTACATCATGTTTTACTTTTTCACAACGCAAAATAGTTTTGTGATTTTTAATTGTTTTTCACTTTGGTTTCTTCGCCGAGCCGCCTCGTCACGTAATCGTCGAAGAAACAAAATGTCCATGTCCAGTCGTCCCTTGTTCCTGTAAATACTGGATCGCTCCCTCGAAGAATTTTACACCTTCGCTGTGTGTCAGTTTTGATTTTTTGAGTGGTATCTTCGTCGTCTTCTGACTCTTCTTCACTATCCTCTCTTGATTTTAAAGCATCAACTATTTCTTCCTCTGAAGTTGGTCCGCTTTCTTCATCTTGTTCCATCCACTCGAAAACATCTGTAGGTGAAGCTTCTTCACAACCTGGGATTTTTTCCATTAAAGTGGCTAGCTCGTCATCTTTAATTTCTTCGTTGAACTCATTTCCCTGGTGGTCCAAGAGCTTCCTCCAAGAACGCACGAGCGTTAGGGGATTGAGTTCATCCCATGCCTGGGAAATCCAGCCAACAACATCCAGCATATCAATTTTTTTTAACTTATCCACTAATTCGACTCCTTCATCTAGGGCTTGAATGAGACATGAAAGGAGTTTCTTCCTATACAACTTCTTAAGCGTTACCAAAAACTCTTCCTTGGTCCATAGGCTGGCAAAGGGAGGTTACGTTAGGGGGCAAGAACATAGCTTTAATTTCTCCGTCTTGAATGACATCTACAGCCGGGTGCGTTGTTGCGTTGTCGAGGATCAAGAGGTGCTTTCATTGGGAAGGTTCTGGGACTTTAGATGCTTCTTAATTTTCGGGCACAAACTGTTTGTGAAACCATTCGTTAAAAATGCTCTCTCTGACATCCAAGCATTTGATTGGTGTCTGTAAAAAACGGGGAGGTCAAAATGGTCACCATTCATTTTAATATTTTTGAAGGCTCTAGGTTTCCTGGCCTTTCCTATCAGAGCCAATTTTAATTTATGAGTTCCTGTTGCGTTACTGCAAGCCAACACAGTAACTCTGTCCTTACTTTTTTTATATCCTGCTGCAGCTTTCTCTTGTTTGAGAGCCAAACTTTTTGTTGGGAGCATTCTAAAATTCAGACCAGTTTCATCACAGTTATAGATTTGCTCTCCACTAAGGCCTAATTCTTCAATCAAAGCTTGAAATTTCATTTTAAAATCATGTGAACTATCGAGATTTGCTGACAGTTTTTTCTCCACAAATGCTCAATTGTTTAATACCATACCTCTCTTTCCATCTGTCCAGCCATCCAGAGCTTGCTGTGAATTCAGGCTCTCCCTCTTCTTTAAAGTTTTGATAAAATTTCAAGGCCCTTTTCCTGTAAAATCGGTCCCTGAGATCGGTGTCCCTTTCTCCCTCTGAATCCTAAACCACTGGAAAAGAGCTTCACTTACTTGTTCATACTCAGACCTCTTCATACTCCTCCTCTTGTCTAACGATTCTGAACACACTCTTTTCACACACCAAGACTCAATTTCATTTCTAGACTTCCTCCATCCAATCACTGTTGACCGACCAACGTTCAAATCACTCGCCACTTTCTGTACACTTTCACCTTTGTCAATCCTTTTTTAGAGCATCTAATTTCATTTCCATCGTAACAAAGCACCTTTTACGTTTTTTATCTGACATTTTAAAAAAACAAACAAATTACAAAAGCAGTTCAGTAACACCAACTACGTATGTCTAACGATCGTAAAACAGTAACGTATCACGAAAGGAACAAAAACGCGTCTTAACTCCCGCAGCGTCACGAGCGAACTGAGTTTGACGACTAAGAATAGCGGGTGAGTCAGAGGGGGAGGGGGAGGAGATGTGCTATACAAAGGGCAGTGGCGCGCGTTCACGGCAACAATGGCGGGCCCATCAAGGACACCACTTGTCCCTGCTGTCACGTTATGTTGGTCACGGCTGGTGTCGAATGATACGGACTGTCGAACTATCGAGTGTCGAATTAACGAGGTTCTACTGTATAGGCTAGATAAAAAAACAAAATGTATATACAAAAATAAATTAATATGGGACAACTATAACTTGTAACATGGTTACATCATGTTTTACTTTTTTACAACGCAAAATAGTTTGTGATTTTTAATTGTTTTTCACTTTGGTTTCTTCGCCGAGCCGCCTCGTCACGTAATCGTCGAAGAAACAAAATGTCCATTCCAGTCGTCCCTTGTTCCTGTAAAATACTGGATCGCTCCCTCGAAGAAAGAATTTTAACACCTTCGCTGTGTGTCAGTTTTGATTTTTGAGTGGTATCTTCGTCGTCTTCTGACTCTTCTTCACTATCCTCTCTTGATTTTAAAGCATCAACTATTTCTTCCTCTGAAGTTGGTCCGCTTTCTTCATCTTGTTTCCATCCACTCGAAAACATCTGTAGGTGAAGCTTCTTCACAACCTGGGATTTTTTCCATTAAAGTGGCTAGCTCGTCATCTTTTAATTTCTTCGTTGAACTCATTTCCCTGGTGGTCCAAGAGCTTCCTCCAAGAACGCACGAGCGTTAGGGGATTGAGTTCATCCCATGCCTGGGAAATCCAGCCAACAACATCCAGCATATCAATTTTTTTTTAACTTATCCACTAATTCGACTCCTTCATCTAGGGCTTGAATGAGACATGAAAAGGAGTTTTCTTCCTATACAACTTCTTAAGCGTTACCAAAACTCCTTGGTCCATAGGCTGGCAAAGGGAGGTTACGTTAGGGGGGCAAGAACATAGCTTTAATTTCTCCGTCTTGAATGACATCTACAGCCGGGTGCGTTGTTGCGTTGTCGAGGATCAAGAGTGCTTTCATTGGAAGGTTCTGGGACTTTAGATGCTTCTTAATTTCGGGCAACAAACTGTTTGTGAAACCATTCGTTAAAAATGCCTCTCTGACATCCAAGCATTTGATTGGTGTCTGTAAAAAACGGGGAGGTCAAAATGGTCACCATTTCATTTTAATATTTTTTGAAGGCTCTAGGTTTCCTGGCCTTTCCTATCAGAGCCAATTTTAATTTATGAGTTCCTGTTGCGTTACTGCAAGCCAACACAGTAACTCTGTCCTTACTTTTTTTATATCCCTGCTGCAGCTTTCTCTTGTTTTGAGAGCCAAACTTTTTGTTGGGAGCATTCTAAAATTCAGACCAGTTTCATCACAGTTATAGATTTGCTCTCCACTAAGGCCTAATTCTTCAATCAAAGCTTGAAATTTCATTTTAAAATCATGTGAACTATCGAGATTTGCTGACAGTTTTTCTCCACAAATGCTCAATTGTTTAATACCAATACCTCTCTTTCCATCTGTCCAGCCATCCAGAGCTTGCTGTGAATTCAGGCTCTCCCTCTTCTTTAAAGTTTTGATAAAATTTCAAGGCCTTTTCCTGTAAAATCGGTCCTGAGATCGGTGTCCCTTTCTCCCTCTGAATCCTAAACCACTGGAAAAGAGCTTCACTTACTTGTTCATACTCAGACCTCTTCATACTCCTCCTCTTGGTCTAACGATTCTGAACACACTCTTTTCACACACTCAAGACTCAATTTCATTTCTAGACTTCCTCCATCCAATCACTGTTGACCGACCAACGTTCAAATCACTCGCCACTTTCTGTACACTTTCACCTTTGTCAATCCTTTTTAGAGCATCTAATTTCATTTCCATCGTAACAAAGCACCTTTTACGTTTTTTATCTGACATTTTAAAAAACAAACAAATTACAAAGCAGTTCAGTAACACCAACTACGTATGTCTAACGATCGTAAAACAGTAACGTATCACGAAAGGAACAAAAACGCGTCTTAACTCCCGCAGCGTCACGAGCGAACTGAGTTGACGACTAAGAATAGCGGGTGATGTCAGAGGGGGAGGGGGGAGGAGGATGCGCTATACAAAGGGCAGTGGCGCGCGTTCACGTGCAACAATGGCGGGCCCATCAAGGACACCACTTGTCCCTGCTGTCACGTTATGTTGGTCACGGCTGGTGTCGAATGATACGGACTGTCGAACTATCGAGTGTCGAATTAACGAGGTTCTACTGTATAGGCTAGATAAAAAACAAAATGTATATACAAAAATAAATTAATATGGGACAACTATAACTTGTAACATGGTTACATCATGTTTTACTTTTTACAAACGCAAAATAGTTTGTGATTTTTAATTGTTTTTCACTTTGGTTTCTTCTTCGCCGAGCCGCCTCGTCACGTAATCGTCGAAGAAACAAAAATGTCCATTCCAGTCGTCCCCCTTGTTCCTGTAAATACTGGATCGCTCCCTCGAAGAATTTTACACCTTCGCTGTGTGTCAGTTTTTGATTTTTGAGTGGTATCTTCGTCGTTCTTCTGACTCTTCTTCACTATCCTCTCTTGATTTTTAAAGCATCAACTATTTCTTCCCTCTGAAGTTGGTCCGCTTTCTTCATCTTGTTCCATCCACTCGAAAACATCTGTAGGTGAAGCTTCTTCACAACCTGGGATTTTTTCCATTAAAGTGGCTAGCTCGTCATCTTTAATTTCTTCGTTGAACTCATTTCCCTGGTGGTCCAAGAGCTTCCTCCAAGAACGCACGAGCGTTAGGGGACTTGAGTTCATCCCATGCCTGGGAAATCCAGCCAACAACATCCAGCATATCAATTTTTTTTAACTTATCCACTAATTCGACTCCTTCATCTAGGGCTTGAATGAGACATGAAAGGAGTTTCTTCCTATACAACTTCTTAAGCGTTACCAAAACTCCTTGGTCCATAGGCTGGCAAAGGGAGGTTACGTTAGGGGGCAAGAACATAGCTTTAATTTTCTCCGTCTTGAATGACATCTACAGCCGGGTGCGTTGTTGCGTTGTCGAGGATCAAGAGTGCTTTCATTGGAAGGTTCTGGGACTTTAGATGCTTCTTAATTTCGGGCACAAACTGTTTGTGAAAACCATTCGTTAAAAATGCTCTCTGACATCCAAGCATTTGATTGGTGCTGTCTGTAAAAAAAAAACGGGGAGGGTCAAAATGGTCACCATTCATTTTAATATTTTTGAAGGCTCTAGGTTTCCTGGCCTTTCCTATCAGAGCCAATTTTAATTTATGGAGTTCCTGTTGCGTTACTGCAAGCCAACACAGTAACTCTGTCCTTACTTTTTTTATATCCTGCCTGCAGCTTTCTCTTGTTTGAGAGCCAAACTTTTTGTTGGGAGCATTCTAAAATTCAGACCAGTTTCATCACAGTTATAGATTTGCTCTCCCACTAAGGCCCTAATTTCTTCAATCAAAAGCTTGAAATTTCATTTTAAAATCATGTGAACTATCGAGATTTGCTGACAGTTTTTTCTCCACAAATGCTCAATTGTTTAATACCATACCTCTTCTTTCCATCTGTCCAGCCATCCAGAGCTTGCTGTGAATTCAGGCTCTCCCTCTTCTTTAAAGTTTTGATAAAATTTCAAGGCCTTTTCCTGTAAAATCGGTCCCTGAGATCGGTGTCCCTTTCTCCCTCTGAATCCTAAACCACTGGAAAAGAGCTTCACTTACTTGTTTCATACTCAGACCTCTTCATACTCCTCCTCTTGTCTAACGATTCTGAACACACTCTTTTCACACACCAAGACTCAATTTCATTTCTAGACTTCCTCCATCCAATCACTGTTGACCGACCAACGTTCAAATCACTCGCCACTTTCTGTACACTTTCACCTTTTGTCAATCCTTTTTAGAGCATCTAATTTCATTTCCATCGTAACAAAGCACCTTTTACGTTTTTTATCTGACATTTTAAAAAACAAACAAATTACAAAAGCAGTTCAGTAACACCAACTACGTATGTCTAATCTAACGATCGTTAAAAACAGTAACGTATCACGAAAGGAACAAAAACGCGTCTTAACTCCCGCAGCGTCAACGAGCGAACTGAGTTGACGACTAAGAAATAGCGGGTGAGTGTCAGAGGGGGAGGGGGAGGAGGATGCGCTATACAAAGGGCAGTGGGCGCGCGTTCACTGGCAACAATGGCGGGCCCATCAAGGACACCACTTGTCCCTGCTGTCACGTTTATGTTGGTCACGGCCTGGTGTCGAATGATACGGACTGTCGAACTATCGAGTTGTCGAATTAACGAGGTTCTACTGTAATAACCAATATATGTATTCAAAAAAGTGATACTCCTTACTATCAAAACAAATCTAATCAGATTTTTATTGCTGGAACATTCTACTACGCATGGTAAAAGTCAAATTTTTACTTGGTAAAATTTGTCATACATCCCACAATAGATCTCATTCAAACAGGCAATTTGCAAATTTACATACATCCATTCATTTCTCCAATGATTCCCAATTTCGGGGACAGATTCAGTCTGTCTTTTTTATTGGTGGTCTCCAATCATATGCTAAAAACTCGTTCTACATTATAAAATGTTTATGAAACTAAAAAGCGTTTCAAACGAGTTTTTAACACCTTGGGCATTGGAGTGATTTTATTGAATTTGGTCATTTGTTGACTAATGATTGAATTAAAAAAAAATATTCTGTAGACAACATTATTAGATAAAAAAAACTAAACAAGATTTTTCTTATAAATTCAACTTTTTTGTGATGTTTTTAGTAAAATCTTATATTTTATATAAGTCATTATAAGTGAACTCAAATTTAAAGTAATAAATGGTCAGTAAGGCTAAAACTAATTAATTTTGACAAATTTTATGACCACTGTTAAAGAAGCCCAAATGAGAACAGAGCTCTACGCCTTGGTGAGCCTCAGTGAATGGGTAAAAAATTATCCTAAAGAGAGGAGGTAAACACCAAGACCAAAAGTTTCACTTCCTTCTTTTTCATAATTTACTTACTACTTTCCATTTTTTCAATTCTTCATCATTTGTGAGGAAGATCCCTTCCTGCTCCTTCATGAACTCCACATCTGGGTACCATTTCTCAGAAGCACAACGATGAGGACTGAAAAAAAGTGCAACATTACCGATTGATTTAGCTCTGTTTTTAATTTGATCACAAAAGCGGTAAATATATTTTTATTAGACATATGCAGTTTTGCAAAATATACTGTTGGTAAACTTAAACACTATTTTCAGGACCACTGGATGAATCAAGTAAATTAGAAATGGATCACCTATGTATTTTGAGTGTCACCTTCTGGTGACATACAAAGAGTGTTCAGTACATAGTAATATTAAAATTCTTAATATCACAAAAATATTCAATATCAGACTCAGAAAATCCTTCTACTTATCAAATTTAAAATATCCAGTACTACTGCCAGCAACAAGTAATACTTATTCACTCTATGATACTGATATCGGCCTTGTCCATGGACCATTAAACACGATGTGTTTTAAAAAATCAATAATAAATTTTTGAGCCAATTTCAATTCAATAGCTGTGTTCACAAATAACAAATCATTATCATAAAATTTAAAAATTCACTTACATAAAAGGACCTTTTACTCTAGACCTTGTTACTTTGTGTTGTTATCTTTTTTCTAACAAAACCAAAATGCATATTTTAACATAAAAAAGTATTATTTCAACACCACACTGGTGTGAGATTTTATGATTTTACAGAATGAATGCCCAGTGTAGTCTCCTGATTACATACTATATACAGTGGTTGTCCCATTGATAGAAACGGAGAAGAAAGAGAGAAACTTGTCAGGACTTGGTTCTTACGCGGTTTCGAAAATAACGGAAAAAAATGTTTCATCATACACATAGGTCCACAGAAACGCTTAGTTAGCGAGCTATACAGGGTGAAAGATTTCACCCAGATTTCAGTTTGCCAACACGTTAAAAGGGAACCCTATTTATTTATTTTGGGGCGTTACCCAGGACGTAATAATTTAATGTTATATTATGCGCGAATTGAACACTGAAAAATTGAATAAAAATTGGTTACCCAGCATCTCTAGCTGCAGTAATTTTTTAAGATAGATATCAATGAAAGAAATACGCTCAAAATTCGCGTGTCCAAAAAACAAGTTTCATTTAGGTTTTTCAAAGGTAGGATTAAACTTTGTTAAACTGTGTAACAAACAACGTAAAATTCTTTAACAAAATACTTGTTTAAAGAATTAATTTCTTAAGATAATAGATGAATAGAATAAGCCAAATTAAAAATTATATACGTAAACAGTTGTAAGAAAATCAATTTTTAATTAAAATAAATAACGTACGATAGAAATAGACAATAATCAGTTACACTATCTTTTTTTCTTGCCCTCCCCTGAACGTACATTTTTTTTATAAACTTTATATTTCTTCCAATATACTATTGCCAAAAAAAATAAACATGCTAACAAAAATACACTAAACCTTAGTTTAGTAACTGATTCGAAACTCTCCCTCCCTTCATCAATGCACAACAGCCACTCTGAACTCGTTTTGACGTTAAAATATTTGTGGTGACTCTGCCCCCCCCGAATTATGTCTCTGGCGATTGTTTCTTATAACTGTCAACATGCGTTGACTAATTCTAATGAGTAATCTCTCCCACCCTTGGTTCATCTAACATTTACGTTTACACACCTATAGCTTTGATATAGTCCCCATAAGAACGTAGTCAAGAGGCGATAAGTCAGGGACCGATCGTGGTGGCAAGTTGATTGGTCCACCCACGCCCAATCCAGTTCAAGAAATTAGCATTCAAATGATGTTTCTAGCCTATCTAAAGAAAAGATGAGGAGTTTGCCCAACCATCGTGTTGGAAAATAAATTTTTAACTCTTTTTTGTTAAAGGGATGAATCTTCACAAAAGAGCCTGTAAATCATTTTTTCAGAAATTGTTCCGTACCATATTTCCTGTTTAAGGTTTTCCTTCAAAAACGAGCCTTGGTCCTAGAATTTTGTCATCAATAACGGACACACCAAACATTAATGTGAAAATCTGTGTTGGAAAAAAATGGTTTTTCTACCCGGTACCATGTGGATTTTCTTCGCCCTCCATTATAAATGGGACTATTTTTCTACAATTGATAGGACCCGTTTACTGTGGTGAAAGTTGAGTAGCTTCTATCAGTAAATAAATATTGATATTCACCATATCAGCCATTGTCTAGAAGCACACAATGGAAAGGGGAAAAGGTTTAACCGTAAAAGGGTAATCTGTCCGGCAGTCAAATGTTGTACCATCTTTTGAAGGTATGGAAAAGGATGAAGTCTCTCTTTACGCAAGGATGCGCCACACTTTGTGTTTCTCGATAAACCACGTTGCCGATATGACAATTCCAGCCCTATACGTATCTAGTACCCGGGCTACGATGAATTATGTTTGAATTCACTTGAAGGTTCATCGTTTTAACGCAGATGATGTGGCCATGCCGTTTCAACCTCCCCGAAAAACAAAAATTGTTGGAAATGAAACTGATCCATTGCGTTCTTAAATAACTGAAACACTGAAGAAAA
>NW_025784950.1:0-30222 GCF_021130785.1 Homalodisca vitripennis | reverse complement strand
GAAGTAGTAGGAGTAGTGAGTAATTTGATATGGAATAAATATGTTGGCAATTAAAACTTTTAAAAAAACCTTCCCACATATTTATTTTGTTTAAAACCCAAGTAGTAAATATTAATCTGTAACAGAAACACTCTGCACTCAAACTAAAACTAATGTGCATTAAATGCATAAAACTAGACATTTTCCAGGTCAACCACTGCCATGCAAAGTGTGTATACAGTGTATACTCTGTATGTGAGTATGAATATAATTGATTTGGTTTGCAAATAAGAGGTGCAATCATAGTTAAATATAAACTAATTAACGTTTCTAACTTTGCAGCTAATAAATCCAATTCATATTCATATAGAGTAGATTATGAATAGTGGCCAAACCGTCAGTTCAACCGTAAGATATCCTGTTCAATGTAGCCAATATGAATGTAACCGGGCACATTCACACCGGCAAGTGAAGAGATCAAAGGTTCGAGAACCGACGGAGCAAGTAACTTGTATGATTCAATGTTTATTGAAATTTATTATGTGCGTGAGTATATACGTACGAATGCAATAATATTTTTTAGTTAGGGCTTTATTTATTGATATTTAGAAACCCATATTATATCTAATGAAATAGGAAATAATACAATAACTGATTTAGCGAGTAGAAATATTTTTTATAATTGAGTCAACACAGAAAAGAACGAATAAAATCTTGGTGGGGGTTTTAAAAATAGTGTATGCAATATATTAGAAACCGTGAAGATTATTGATGATTCCTTATTAATGTTTTCTATTAAAATGGATTTCTCTATTCTCATACAACTTTTTAGAAGTATGTCGGCATTGATTTTTAGTAATTTTTTTTTTAATATTGAGGGTTGTCAATATTTTGTTTCTATCCTTGAAGCACAAATACATAACGTAACGTTTTACAAATTGTAAATTGTAGTAAAGGAAGAATTTTATTTTAATTTATTTTAACGTCAAATCAATTTGGACGGACCTGGATCCTTATAAAAGGGTTGGCCAATTACCGGGATTGGAATTGGGCCCGTACTTCTTGACGGAAAAATATAAGCATATCCCTTTAGATAGTACCCGAATTCAACTCAGACATCTTGAGTTACTTGTGAAAAATTATATTTAAATTTAATATTACTAATAGCGTATTTTTGATAATCTATCCTAAACCTACCTTATAGTAACACAAAACCCACTAAGTAAATAAAGGGGATACAGACTGGCCAACTTTCTCCACCAAACATCTACTCACTTTCACGAGGTCATATAACTGAGATAAGATCGTCCATAGAACGACCATGCCAATTATGTGTAATAAAGTAAAATAGAAGTGGTGTTTATTTATTATTAATATACTTTTGGATGGGCCTCCGGGTTACAAATAAAATCATTTCCATATAAAATAGAAATTAAAGAAAATAGAAATAGAATGAAAAATATTAAAAACGGCTTATTTGAAGTACTATATATGTATGTACCATTTTTAAAAATATTAAAATAATTACAATCATATAAATTGTATTACTGAATCTTATAGGCAGGTAAGTAAACCATAAGAAACCAATGTGTTTACATTTAAATAAAAGTATCGAAACCTGTTTATAAATCCGTATTATTGCACGTTTATCTGACGTAATCAAATACACAAATTTTACATAACTTAGAGCAAAAATATTGTAGTTTCGATAAAATCGAAAATCAGTTGAAATTAACTGAGTAAACAGTTAAGATGCCATTGATATCCACTTTAATTCCACGAACTAAAACTTAACAGGAAACCAAATATTATCTTACTCAAATAACTATTGTTCTCTGCTGAATTACCCTACTTTGGCTTTGTTAGCAATAATTGAACTTTGGATTTGCATGTCAATGTGAAGTTGTATCGTGTTCCACCATAAATTTTGTATAAGAGTGCTATTATTACCTTGTAAATCACTTTTATGGATCCTGTAGATACATATGCTAATAGCACCTGTACTTTAACTTATTCTCAATACGCAGTTACGCTCTCTCAACGGCAGCCTTTACTACGGTTCTCACATTATTAAATGTACTACAACAGTACTTAATAGTTTAAAGTACAAAATAAATTATTACGGGTTACGGATTATTCTTGGGATATAATTTATTTTAAATTGTCTAAAAAAATTGATTTATAGGTTTAATGTTTAGGTAGAGTAGAAATTAAGTGTAGAATGTATTGAAAATGAAAAACTCTGAGTTTAAAACCCCATAAGGACATCTAAAGTTGAAACTGTGCAGGTTTCTTCAACGTAGTACGATGTATAATCTATTAATAATGCGATATCAAAAGACGCATGGAAATGCGGGTCTTTTCTACAATTGGTTTAAAAGTGTCTTAAACGGTAAACTAAAAGAAGTAAAAATGTGTACCTAAAACTTTTAATACAGAACATAAATATAATTAGGAATTGGATTTTGAATGTGTACTATTCAACCATCTTAAAAAATGATACATATTAATGCACACCTATTTACTGAAAGGAAACAGGATTTTTCCGGACAATTTGCCCCCATCGTTCAGTGAAAACAAGAAAACAAGTAACACTACGTTTCGAGGATCTGCAGTATCTGATCTCTTCTTGCAGGTAAATAACTAACCTAATACATAATTACAAACTAATGTTAAATATAAACAAAATCTTACTAAAGCGTTGTGGTGCAACGCCTAATTCAGGAATCACAACTCTACATGTTGATCTTGTCAACTTCACTAACACCCCCCCTAAAGAGCATGCAACTTAATACAAAACACCTATCATTAAAAAACCTAAACTACGGAATACAGGTCACAATGCGTCCCTTCACTCGTCTTACTGACGCCACCTACGAGCTGACCAGAGGGACTAGCCAATTTGAGCAATCGTGACGGCTGGCTAAAACAAGATGGTGGAAATACAAGGGAAGGGGAACCAGGAATGGGCCCTTTCGTTATTATTGGTTCATGCGAGATTGAAACCTTCTTAAAACCATATTGTGACTCCGCATTGGTTTATTACAAATATCCGATCCGTCATTTGATACTTTTGGTTTTCTCTTTAGTTCCAGTTTTTTTAGAATTGGCAACCAAAGCGGCCTAATCTCGACTGATGGGTTTATGACTGATTGGTTGGTCCTGCCAAAATAATGTATGTTGCCTCAATTCAATTTCCTTTTGAAGAAATGTGGTTCCCGATGTATTATGTGGGCTTCATCCCAATTCATATGATGGTCTTCGGACCAACAATGGTGTGCAATTTTTTGACTTTTCATGTGAAACCCTTTCTCGTGTTTTTCTTTGTGTTCTTTTATCACACACTTATCGTTTAGTGGTCTTTTTGTCTCGCCTATGTATGTTCCCTATTGCAGCTACAATTTTATACTGTATACACAGTTTTTGGAATCCTGTGGTGGCCGATTTTTTGGTTTTGTTTTTACGATGACTATTGTCCTAAGAGTGTTGTGTGTTTTAAACGCGGTTCTAATGTTGTAACTTTCTACCTACTCATTCTCAAATTTTCTCCGATTTAATCCCGGCACATAAGGGATTGACCAGTAAAACCGCTCAAGAAATTTTTATCACAAATCTGTTTTTCTGACTCAGGAATGATTCTGTTCTTGGTTCGGTTTGCCTACTTAATTAAATTACTAATTGAGGGTATCCATTGCTTCTGAGATCCGATTCAATTTTCTTAAATTTCTTCTTTTTAGTCCATCTCTTATCTTGAGCACAAGCTACTTTTGCTCTATCAAAACAACGAGTAGGCTACACCTTCTTTGACAGATTTTTGACCACTTGGTTGGATTGATAATTTAAATATTTTCCTGTAATGTGTGTTATCTTTCGAAAAACAGTTGTCTTAAAGGACAGTCCCTATCATTCTTAAAATAAACCACCCACACACATCCAAAAAGGGAAGCTTTGTTTTGGGAAAAAAAACCCCCCCTTCCACTTTCCATTGTGGAAGGCGGATTGGTAAGGAGAAATACTATTAATGTGGATTCAAAAAAATTATTTAATTCATATGTCTCCATGAGAAAAAATAGACAAAGGGTATTCTCAATCCACCATACCTCCCAACACACACAAGCCAAATTCTTCGGTTTGAAGCTGGAGGGCTTGAAGCCAAACGCTTTTTCGCTCGGAATTCCTCCATAAAGATATTGGCGAAACATTAGGAGGACAGTGGAGACCCCATTGCCCAATCCCCTCATCTTGACGGTAAATTTTTACCCTGTAACTCAAAAATAATTGCATCTTGAGTGGCCATAGTTCTCCCCCCCACCCCAACAGTTTCCAATAATTACTGGCCAGCGGGAAGTTTTAGTTTCTATCCTTTAATGTTTGGTTCTTCTTCGAGAATGTACGTGATTTTAATAATTCCCCGAGAGATTTACTTGGAACTAGGTACATTTGAAAGTATGACTTTCGACCATCAATAATCTTACCAGTTTGTCAGTTATCAGGTCAAGCTTTAGTGAGATTTGTGACTTCTTCTAAAACGAAATCCCTGGAATCTTTTTTGATGAAAGAGTCATGTTTTTTCCTACCAAATGGGGCGTGTAAGATGTCCAAGAGGAACTATTAGACAATTCCCTGCAAGGATGAATTCTACCGAGAACATAATTGATGGGCCGAAGAGGGCATGGTAGGTTTGTGGATTTGTGGGAAGGCCCATACATATGGGGGATTTTTTGAGTGGGTGAGGAGTTAATTTAGCATCTAGAATTATATCTGAAAAAAAATTTCTTTTATGGTTTTCTTAAGGTGTTTGCTACTTTGCGTTTCAAATGAATCAAGTCGGGTCTTTATTGTTAAACACTGTATATTTGCCAGTATTTAAAGGTTTCCGCAATCTTTTCTTTATAGCGCTACTTGAGTCAATGTAACCTACAGGTAGCGTTGCCTTTTGTTCGGCAGGTATACGACTCTTTTGACCGTGACGTCTTTCCGAAGGATCGACCTGGCCTTTTTTTTTACCTATTTACTAACCGTAACCTACATCTTACCTATTTACTCTTAGTTTAGCCAATAAAATGCTCCCAAAAGGTTTTAATTTTGGAGGTAGGAATGAGCTCTAATTTCAGAAATTTAAATTGTTTACATGGATTTCGTAATACTAATATTTGTGTAGTTTTTATAAAGGTTCATGTTTAAAACGATCTTGTTACATATGGTTTACATAAGAATGTTTGCCAAACAATGTTTAGCGTAGATATAACTCGTTTTCAATTTATATTGTTCACGTGAAAATTTATTTGTCAATAAGTCATAAGATCAATTACAGGTTAACAGTTTGTTAAGCTCAGCAGGGGTTATGGAGATGGGTAAAGAAAATAATTACACTTCTTTGATATAATATCCCTCTTGCAGACGGTGTTGTAAACATACTACCTGACAAGGGACAAAACAATATCTTAATAAATAAATACGGTAAATGAACCTGTTAGTAATTCTAGTCAACCAAAACAAGATTACTTAACTCAGACAGATGTAAATTTACGTGTAGACTTCTTCCTCTTAACTAATTATATATTATTTTTATGTAATCTGCAAAAGCAATACAAACGTTGCTATTTATCAATGTTTACTTACAAATTATTATAAGTTATCATAACTTCTAGCTATTTAAAATTTAATACACTCCATAACTAAACATTAAGTACCCTTAGTAATTCTATAATTTGTAATATTAAAAATTACGTGAATTTATAAGTGGTGTTTAATACAATCAATAAAACCAATATCTGTAAAATAAAAACAGTTTTGAATTAAAATACAGTTACATTTCGTAAAGTAAATTTGACGAAATAGTCCATATACGTCATGGGGTATTGTAAAATCAAAAGCACCCAACCAAATTTTACTTCAAGCTATCCTGTATTTTTACGATTAGAAAACACTTGCATTGTAAGTTATAGATAGCCTCTGCTATTGGGTTTTTCCGTAACAACCTTCGTAACATCAAGAAGGACACTAACTTCCCTGGTAAGAAAACACACTTTTCTCTTTCCAAAATATAAGAAACTTCTATAAATAAAACGTGAAATCAATGGTTGAGTGGCCAAAAGGAAAAAAGAACTTTTTCCGGACATTTTGCCATCGTTAAGGTGAAACAAAATTCAGTAACACTAACGTTTTAGAGATCTAACAAACTGATCTCTTCTTCAGGTAAATAAACTACACCTACACACACACATAATTACAAACTAGCTTAAAATAAAAAATAATTAACACAAACACCATGACGTCCTTGTGTTGGTGCAGTTGTTGGCCTAAACGAATGTGAAGGGACAGTAATGTGGAAGCCCTCCTTATTCTGTAGATAGTAGTTTTAATTTAATTATGTTGTTGTCGGTTTAGTATTTTCTATTTAAGTTGCATCTGCCGGACATCGAACCCGGATCCCTCACTTGCCGGGTGAATGTGCAAAATACCATTACACCACAGAGCGCCTTACATTTTTTCCAGATTCAATTATTTTTTGGGGGGGTTACTTTGGCCGGTATTCTGTCAGCATATGCGTTTAAATAAGCAAACCAACATATGATCGGAAGACCAAATACCTGTCAAATGGGACCTTTATTTACTTTATAATTTTGTATCAATGGCCCAATAGCCTTATTT
This sequence comes from Homalodisca vitripennis, assembly GCF_021130785.1. NCBI lineage: Eukaryota > Metazoa > Arthropoda > Insecta > Hemiptera > Cicadellidae > Homalodisca > Homalodisca vitripennis. Next base: position 23,589 of record NW_025784950.1, on the reverse strand, counting down.
AATTTCAATAAACATTGAATCGCAAAAAGTATCTTGCTCACGGGAATGTGCTACCGTGTTCCACCACCAGAGCCCTCACTTATAAGTATAAAATTGGAGTGGGCAACCAGCCAATCCAAAGTGTGTGCGTACTATAGATTAATTACGGATCAGAAATACCTTCCATATTTTTGTAACATAAAATTAAAGATAATTTGTTTTTTGTTTTGATAACCATCTTGTAGCCTCTTTACTCATGGAACACTCAGGTATCATATATCTAAAATATATATTATTTAATTTTAAAATCTTCCATATAGGCCCCAAGGAATAATTACATAAATACAGTGCGTTCTAGTAAATTCTAGTGTGCTTGCTAATTTTAAAGGGTGTCCATTATACTGGCATGCAATAGGTAAGTTTTTACTGTCATTGCCAGAGGCACCAAAAACCAAATATCATGGATTTGTTGAGCAGAACATGGTGCGAAATACTCTTGCTACTTTCTTACTTCAGTGCCTCAAAACATTTGAGTATAAAAAAACGGATCTGGGATAAATGGAATATCTTTAAGTGCCTTATTACATATTTTGAGATTGATAAAAATTCATTTAGAAAAGAATACGTAAAAAATGGTTATTTCCGTTTTCCATTATGATATTTGCGTCGAGAAGGACATATAACTACTAGTATCCTTCTTACACCTACTATCAAATTGGAAACAAAATTATAACAGCGTCTTCTCTTTTTTAAATAGGCCTATATAAATATCGCATGACAAAACACTGTAACTAGAGTAATATTAAACTGGACAACGGAGTTTTAAGTACTCCAGAAAAACTATTAGAGTCACTCCAGATAGCTATAAATTTTGACATTTTTATTTTTTTTTGTAGGGTTTTATATTTTTAGTATACCTCCACTGCAATACATAAATACTCAAAACTAAAAAAAGGAAACGGTTTCCTTATATTCAGTAATTCATTATGTAGATTCGGTCCAACAAGTATAGTCAAGTAAAACATACGGAGCCAAGGCAGATAATTGAAATTTTTCAGCGTATGCTGTCCCACATTTTCCGTGTCCGCTTATTGTGTTTTGTATGTTTGCGTTTTGTAATGGAAGGAACGCATGTGTCCACACCGAGTCACTCATTCAGTAATTCTGCTGGTACTTGCTACTATTATAACCTGACAATTAATTTAAATTTTAGAGACAGCTTAAACTCGGAATGACACATAAAAAATATGCTGACAATTGTTTTATCTTCTTAATAATTGCACTGTTTATTTATCCGTCGTGGGGTACATATTCAAGAGAATTATTTTACTCTATATTAACTTTCATTCTGATTATCTATTACTGTCAAATTTCAAGGTACATTTGGTTATTTCCTTAGTTTTATGTTGATTAAAATTACCGGGCATCAGGAAAAAATTCCAACTGTACAGCGTAACTGTAATGGCATGACAACAAGATATTTGAACTGTAAATTTCAACCTGTGGCCGTTGATTTGCCTTGTAAATATAAAACTCTATAATTACAAAAATTTTATACCATTACGTAATTGAGCATTAAATTTAATCCATTAATTATTTGCAGTCCTTAAGTTTATAATTGGATGTACTTATCACTATATTCGCTAAAAACTAGTGTTAATCTGACCGATAGACTAGAAAATTTTTTAATATAATCATAATTTGATACACATGTAAAATTGATTTCCAACTATGGCGGGCATGTTACTTCAGTGGACATTAGACTGAGCGTCGGTAGAGCTAAAAGAGAACCGATAGCAGAGACGAAATATCCAAGTATGAAATCTAATTTAAAATGACACTGAGTAAATATTAACGCTTGTTTTAAAGGCACTCTTAAGATACTAAATATTGAACAAAATTATTCTTACCATCTCATCGAGAATCCCACCCCACGGCTCTTTACGATTATAAGGGCTTTTTATAACGGCGTAGTGGTTCCCTTAAAATGAACCGTAATACTAATTTATAGAACTATTCTTAAAATAAACTAAACAAGAAACTGTCACAAAAATCCCTAAGAGAGAACTTTATGGAGTGACTCTGGATAATAAATATTTACCATAATCTAAAAATGAAAAAACTCAGATGGAAAGAGCTAATTACGTTAACTCAGTAAGGGCGCAATATGAAAAGATTGTTACCATACATTAGGAATTAAAAAAACACGCACCTAGCAACTGAACCCTGAGGTTTCTCCTAATCTGTATTTCATAAAAGAATTATTACTGAATGTGTGGTTTTGAAATTAATTATTATAACAGACCTACTGAAACTAACCACATTAGTGCATAACATAACTATATAGTGATTATCACATAATAAATTGAATTCTGAACGAATTAGTTTACATGAAAACGTAAATTAATAATAGACTTTCCAATCAGTATTTTTATTCACTCTGTCAATATAAACCATCTATGTTAATATCCATGTTTACAAAAATGACTACCCAAGACTGCGAAAGATCATTGTGTTCACACAAAAACTGGTACCTTTAAAGAACTTTTTATTAGAAAAACTAAATAAGTATTTATCTCTTTAACTTATGATGAAAAAGTTTTTATTCCATTGAATTGAAAGGAAACAGTTGTTCTACAGTTACATTTAAAAATTATATTACATTTAGTGATATGAATGTTTGTTTAAAAACAATTTTTAATAAAACAATGGCTTATTTAAAAAGCATAAGATTGGAAACACATTTATCGCAAACTTTTGTTTTTTTTATTTCATAAAAATAAGTTTGAATGTGTGAACTGCTATTCAATGGAACTGAAATAATACTCAGTTAATTTTTGGAGTTTTGGAAAGTTTTCTCACTTCTTGTCTACCAAGAGAACAAAAAATTTAAAGAAAGCGCTACTATGAATCCATACTAAATGACTTCTATGAGAAAAATTATATTATAAAAGCTGGCCTTGAAAGTATACGTTCTCCAACTCGAAGAACTTAAATTACGGTATTATAATAGAAAATTTTACGATATTACCTAAATTTAAAACGTTGTATTGGTTCAATCAAAACATTAATTTTAAAAACGTTTCAGAAATTAATTATGATAAGGAAATACTCCAAATTAAATTAGTTTCCAATTACGATTAGTGTTTATAATAATTTCTCTAAACAGTTTTTTTAACTTGTTCCGCATTAAAATCAACAGCTTTAAAAACATTTATTATCTTTTCCTTTACAGCAATTTGTGGTGTTTTGAACTTATATCCAACGAAAGTAAAAAAAATGTGCCCCTTAGCTATTACGTTATGTGTTATGTGTGCTTAAAATATTACCAGGATGCTGATTAAAACTGTAGCAATTGACTGTTGAGTAAAGATTGAACAAAAGCCACCATGAAGGTTTTGTGTTCAGTAGGGAATATGTTAACATGATGATTTTAGGAGTCTTATAAAAAGCACTGAAAGATAATTTCAACACGTGTTATCTTATTTTTAATTTAAATTTTAGATGACATTTTCCAGGTACACTGAGAGCTTTTTTAAATGAAATATTTGGACAAATAAACTTGTAAAAAACATTAAGCTGTTGCCAAATTTTATCAACCGTTTTATGTATAGATTACACTTTTGTTTAAATTTTAGCAACCGATGTTTCGTAATACATGGTGCTTTAAGATGTATATAATAAATTATTAATATGTAATATTAATTTGTTAAATGACCAGTTGTGACTCCATTAGATTTTTAAAAAACTAAAACATTCCAAAGTTTCAATTGTTTTAAAAATAGTATTGGTAGATTTTAGTTTTGCGCATGATGAAGAAGTGGTCTTAAAGGTAAAAAAAACGTAAGTGGTTACGTTATATGTAAGGGATTTGTATAATATAATTTGTTTGCCAATATTTTTTAATCAATAGTTTTCTAAATAAATATGGACGTAGGTCCGTCAATAAAGGAATATAAATTCTGATAGAAAATGCTGATTAGGAAAAAGCTCAAATTAACATGGATTGGACCTGTAATATTGCACCCAGGGATCTTGTAAGGTCGTGCCCTGAACAAGCCAATTATTTTACGATATTATCAGATAGTAATGGCATTATGTTTGTCCCAATACACGGAGCCAATTAGCCTTTGTAAAGGGAAATGCCTTCACACAAATTCACTAAAGTTGCTTCAAATCACTAAACAACTGGTAGCTTACGTCTTGTGTCATATATCAACATTATTTGTATCATTCGCTTTGTTTAAACAGCTAGCAGACCATATTTTTATTTCCCCCACTAAAGCGTATTTAAGTGGTGTATGAAGAAAGCTGGCATTAGGATTTTTGTTGATGTTTGGGTTTCTTGTTGATATTTGTTATAGAGAGGAAACATTCTTTTACGTACTTGCTTATATTCGCATGTCCAAAGGCCACTGAAAATTTTAGATAATCAAGTAATCGAATGCAAGAATTTTCTCAATAGCTAAGTTACCGCCTTATGTCATTCGCTAATCTTTTTCCTCGCATTGCACTGGAATTTAGTACACCCTGGGAACACTTACGTATGAAAATGAAATTTTCTCAAGTTTTTTTTTTAAGGGAGCTAGTTTATATTATAAAATCAATAAGAAAATATAGTTATACCAAATTGTTAATTAATATTTATATGTTATTTTTAATAAAAAGTATGTTTGGTTTCGACAATCCAAAACGTTCAGTTTTATAGGTAATCCAACTTTTTATTTTATGTTTTCATTTTTCAAATTAATAGGATGGTTTTCTAGATAATATTTACTTTGTATATATTTTGGTATCTTCTAAAAAATTTGTGTAACCATAAAATGTAATCCGCCAGGGTTTCTGTAAGCACTTTGATGGGATGGGGGATTGTTGTAGTGGATTCTTCAGACACAGTTTTCAAAAGCAGGAGTGATAAATATACAATCATTTCAAAGACTTAAATGCACTACATGGGTTTATCTAAAGATCTTTCAACGTTAATGCAATTACGTGTCATTTAGTAAAAATATCGAGTTTTTAGTATTTATCTTAGAAACCTGTGTAAAATTAATCAGTCAAAATATCCTTCTTCCAAAATGATTTAAGATAAATGTATAACTTCTCATACACCATGAATTATATTAAATTGGAAAAGTATTCTTAAACCGCCTTGGCCAACTAGTTCTAAAATACGAGTAACTACATAAAAAAGTAAAATATTTTAATTATAGAGTTATCATATACTCATTCTAATTACTTTATGTGTAAAATAATATTTAGACGATGTGTCAGCTGGACAATATAAAAAGAATATTTCCTTACTTCCTTGACGTAATCAAAAACGCATAATGGGAACGGCGAATTATCCACTCATTTATCCATATTCTGAGACCTTAGTAGACCGTATTTTACAGTACACATGTATAATTAACGGCCAACGCCAGGTTTTACAAACCACTATTCTTTGGATTTTATAAATTGCCAGTCATGGCTTGCCAATAAACCCCAATTATGATATTTCAGTTTGAAGGTCGAGTAATATTTCATGGAGAAGACAGTGCACCATTGAGTAATAGGTTAATCTTCTTAAATAGAAATTTAAGCTACATATAATTTTTCAAGTGCACAGCTTCCAGTTTAATCCTCAAGATAGCCCGGGGCGATAGATACACCGAAAGTTCAAGCCCCTGTATTTGATAGACTTCGCTAACTGCTTAGCCAATGATTATGGGGAATATGTGGGAGTAATCGTCAAAGCGGAAAACAATTAGTGAACCTTTTGTTTTAAGGATAAGATTCTAGTTCTCTAAATCATGAATCAGAATATTCGCATATATTAAAATAGTTTCACAATAGATAATTACCCTATCAACGTTTAGAGGTTTTTATTTTTTGTTTTGTGCATAATTTGTTAAGTCAGATAAAAATGAATTGTTGTAAAAAGACCCTGAGGAGAAGACCCATACGAAGAACAAAGGATCGGTTATTTGTTATATAATATATAGGGAAAATGTGAGTCCTTTTAACCCTTTAGCTAAACCTCGCTATGCTAAAAAATACGCTCGAATATGAATGTTATGTAACAATATTAACAACCCTTTTTACCGTATTATAGAAATCTATTGTTTTGGGTTTTTTGTTGTTGGTTTGTTTGTTTTGTGGTGGTGGTGGGTATATTGTCCTTAACATGCTTCCTGCGGTCATTGAAATAATTAATAATATTTTGGAATGAATTTTCTGAAGACAGGATGATTAATGAAATGTGTTTTAAATTTATACATCTTTGATAAAATCACAAAAAACATAGTAAAGCTAACAACATATGTAAAACAATGTAAGATGTAATGATAGTACCTGTTTATGCATTTCATTGGAATTCTAAAATAATACATTTTACAATAGGAAAAAGTTACATAACAAGTATACTATTATATGGTAACCACTTTTCGAGGCTTAAATTTCATAATGTGTAAGATTTTAATTTGTACAAGAAAAGAACTGTAAATAATGAAAATAGTTTTATATCAATTTGTAAAGTTTACTGTAAATTAAGTAATGATATTTATAAATGTTTTTGAAGTTATACTGGCAAACGGTGATTAATAAGCATATACAAAACAAAATCGCAAACATCAGAGGGTTTATGTTGTTTTGTTAAAATTGCTTAAATAAACAAAATTAAATTCTTCAACGAATATCCCCAAGGAAAACCTTAGAGAACAATAAGCGTCATTGGGATGTAAATAATACAAAAAGGAACAATTTGCCCTTAAAATATTCCACAACTCTCGTTACGCTTCAAACACGAGAATGATGAACCAAAGTGCAAGAGTGATGAAAAAACTATTTTTACGGAGTAATTAAATAAGGATGTTTTGGTTTTATTAGTGATAAAATTTGGACAAATGACCATTTATTTGTATGAGTAAAGTTCTTCGTGTACTAGAATATTAATTATTACTGTAGTTGTTTGTATATTGAGCTACAAATGCGTGGATGTAAAACACAAATAAAACGAATATAATTATATATATATATAAAAAAAATATCATCATATATATATATATATATATATATATGATTTACCTCAGAACATTAGAACAAGCACAACCCAATTTGGTTTTAAAGAGCAAAATTAAAGATAAAACTTATGGTAAAAAAAGAAAACACTACATTTCTAAAATTTGAAAACAAGTGAATCCAAAATTAGATAGTTCAATATCATCCAGGGCTTTCACAAAGATTAATAATATTCTTAAAATAGCATTTAATACCTTTACAAAAATTCTAGTTTCAAACTAAATGATGATTTTTAAAACAAACTTCCCCTAGAGTAATCTTTAAAAGAGCCTCCTATTCTTAAAAGATATATTGGTCAAGACCTAAAATTACCAAATTGACAAACAAACACCAATGAAAAAATCAATACCAAAACAAAAAGGATCACTATCCGTGGTGTAATAAACCAAGATGTGTTTGATTTTGGTACAAATGTTACCAAATTCTTTCAAAATTCACTAGTAGCAAAACACGCCCGCAAAAACATATCCTATCATCGGCGAACGTTGGTTCGTTGGTGAATCTAATAAATGTGATTTTACCAAATTCGAATGTAAAAAAATGTCTAACAGCAGAATTAATATTGGCGCTCAACAACAAATAACCTTGAGGGACAAGAATGACAGGACACCGATTTGATTATAAACACCAAGATTTAAAGAAAATAACTGATCCCGTGACTCATGGTATAAATTCACAATGAAACTTTTTTGAAAATACATATTGCAGTCAAAAACCTATTCGGACACAGTACATACAAATTCAAACCCAATTTAACCTCAGAACATTAGAACAAGACACACCCAATTGGTTTTAAAAGAGCAAAAATTCCACATGGGACTCAACCATCAGGAATAACTTAGCCAAAAAAACCCGGGTCTAAATTGTGAAATCAACATATGGCAACAATTGGGTTATAGTTTTCAATGTCATCAATTCCTTGTAAATTTATTATTTATTACTTATTCACTGTTTAATTTACTTTCGCACCCTTTGTACTGTTTTCTTTTATATTTTTGATATGTTATACAATTTTTTTGCACCTTGAAAGAACGGTTTTCACCCGAAATATAGTGCCTATGTATTTTTAAAAAACACTTTGTTTTAATTGTAAAGTAATTTACTTACAAATATATATAAAAAGGCCTCTAGGCAATCAACTCTTCAAAGTAAAAGCAAAGATAAGTCTATTGACACTTTTATACAAAACCTTTTTTAACGTGCCTTGTTTTGTTCATTTCGAATGTTTACCGTTTTTGATGTGTGTTGATATATTTCTGTTTAATATTACTGTTACCAGACTCTTTTTACTGTGCCTTTCTTAATTCGTTTTTTTCTAATTACATTCTGATGATTTAAAAGATTTTATGTTTTGCTTAAAGTTTTAATATTGAAAAAATAGTTTTGACTTTTAAACTCAAAAAGTATTTCCACGTTGACCAGCATGACATCCGGATAATGAAGAATTAAAGACGTTTCTTATTGAAATCAGATCCAATATCAACACACGCCAGCCAAAAACTTAGCAAAAGTGTTTATTTACATATTTCTATATTTAGGTGCTTGTTTAAATCTAGACATCTGTCCGCCAATTGGCCTCACAGTAAAAATTTTCCCTTTATCAGGAATACCAACAGTAACATGCCATGTATTCAGATAAATAAAATGTGGCAATGAAGTCACTAGAAACACGTCTTTGACTTCATACAATATATATGATAATGTACGAAATAATGCAAGCAACTTTACACAAGTCCAAGAATTAATGAATAATGTACAAAACGTTTTTACATCTAAGTTTTTCCAAATTCAAATATACTTAGTAAATAAAATTTACCCTAGAGAAGCAAACACGTTTTTCATGTCTATTAAAGCCAGCGTGAACAATCTTAATAAAATTTATATATTAAGGCAAATTGAAAATTACACATTTGAGACGATCTTCAACATCAGTCAAATTTTAGAATATGAGAAGTATTTTATTGAAAAAATGTACAATTTAAAAAGCAAAATTAAACGTAAAAACAAATCGAATAATTTGGAGTATTTTAAACTTACGGACAGCTGTATCATCCAGTCTCATATCAAGAGGATATATACCAAACAAAGTTTTAAGCATTCAGAGCTCTACCAAAATTATGTAGTAATACAAATGTACTGTGGAAAAATACATTTATGATATTTATGGAACGCATTCTTGAAGAAGTAGGTTGTCCACGAAAATTACTTTAAAGATAAATAACTTAATGTAAAAAAGAAAACCACTATATTCCTAAATTGAAAAACCAGTGATCCAAAAATTATAATAGTTTCAATACTCATCCACGGGCTTTCACAAAATTAATAATATTCTTAAAATTAGCATTTAAATACCTTACAAAATTTCTAGTTCAACATAATGATATTTTTAAAAACCAACTCCTAGAGTATAATCTTTAATAAGACCTCCTATGTCCTTATAAGATATATATTGGTACAAACCTAATATTACCAGTGACAATACACCAATTGAAAAAATCAATACTAATACATATTCAGATTCAAACCTATTCGGCAAAGTACATAACAAATTCAAACCCTATTTATTACCTACAGAACAATAGAACAAGCACGACCAATTGGGTTTGTAAAGTTAATTCTACTAGAAATATAAGTTATATATATATATATATATATATATATATATATATTTTATACCTAATTCCGCCATGCATGCGTCTACGTTCCGGCAGTTTTTATTTTTTTACTTAAGTATAATAAATTTACGGTTTGTCAATTAAGTTTGCCTTGTTTATCCAGGAACACATACATAAGCAGAGCTCTAATAGTTTAATTACTACGAAAAGCCAAAGTAGAAAATCTTTTATGTTTTAACACCATACATAAATTAATTTAACAGTTATTAATTGTACCTCTATTATTAATGTTGTCTGAATATTGAATAGTTCGATCTCTAATTATTGTTGTTCCAACCTAAGTGATACTTAGGGAAATCATTAACACGATAATTGTTCACAATGGGGGTGATATCATACAAATTAATACAGAGAGATAAGATAAATAATTATACCCAGCTTGCAATAAATTGTTAATTGTATTTTTCCGTGAGATAGCTTAAAGTACAATTATTAGCTCGAGAGTTTCATAATACCCACTCTACATAATCGACACTACGGGAAAATTGGCATAATATTTATATTATTAAAATAAACATTAGTGAAGCTTATTTTAACAAGTTTCTCAGTAGTGAAAATAGTAAACGAGAAAGATTGTAAATGTTATACAAATTTTTGCCAGTATACACAAACAATTTTTATAATTCTTTGGGGGTTTTTTAAGAACTTTCATAAATTATGTAATTCATAGGTAAAATATTGAACTGGATTATCATAGAATTAGTTTTGTGAAACTATCACACCATTTCACAAGATAAATAAACATACTTATAATCTGAAAAATAATACCTTGTCGGCTATTATGTAACTACTAGTACCAACATCAATGGAGAAGGGTAAATTAATAGTATTATCAATATAAGCAAGGAATGGCAGGGTCATACAAATGGTTGTTATACACTGGTCCAGTAAACGTATTGAGTAATAGACAGTTCCTATTGGGTCATGTACAGTTATCCATTCAATCTTAAGGACGGAGAAATATAGGAATTACTATGTTTATAAATAAATGAAATTGTGTATAGCACATGTTCCTATGAACCCACACCGAAAGAACACAAAAAATTAATGTTTTAATAAATAGCGGGGAGAATGATGTTTACAAAATATATCAATGCTAATTAAGCTTACTCGCAAACTTTTAAATGATATTATGGACATTTCTATGGTCTCTGGTTAACATATAATTCTATTTTACCTCATTTGAAAAATCAACCCGGCCTGCATACCACCTAGTCTTTACAATTTGCGAAGAAGAGCCGTCGTCAAGGTATTTTAGTGATATAAAAAAAAAACCCTTAGGGCATTCAAATTTGTAATTATTTTTAAGAGTATGTTCAATGTAATCAACTGTTCTGTACCAACACTGTTTTACAAAAATTACAAACTTATATTTTAAATTACTGAGTATTACAACCGCTATTTCCAATTTTGTTTACATTTATAATCCTTGAGAATAAGGAGTAAGCTTGATAGTGACAACAATTCTCTTACTTCAAGCATTTCTTCATCCGTTGTTGCAGAGGCCAGTGACAACAAGTAAGCAAAAATATCTAGTTAAAAAGTTAAAACGGTTTTAATAAAATTACTTTTAAGTACATTTTTTAGCCAATATTAGAATATTGTTATGCAAAGTGAGCTTGCCTTAGTATTGTAAATACAGGTTACCAACGGCATTAATTAGTATAGAACTTTTAGTATTAATTTAAAGAGTATTTATATAAAACCCACCTTCTCTGTTGTATTTTGACAGAAAGAAGCTTCTCTGACCCTATGTATTTATTTTTTTATTGATGAGGGTACAACCATAGCATAAAAAAATAATGTAGGACGCGTGTAAACTACCATTGCCACTAAAATATAAAAATTACCTGTTTGACATCTTTGTCTTGATCACGGCACAAGGGAATCAAACGCTACATTAAAAGTCGGAAGATATTAATTACTTTACTCGAAGAGCAAAGTACACGTGGATACGAAAAATTGACACATTCACAGTATACAAATGACAAAATAGAAAAATTGTGATCTATCTTTATATTATTTTTTGTTAAATAAAATTGTATGTTGCTGGAGACTTCTTAAACGCCTACTATAACTCTTCAATATTACCCACTAAGGAACATATTGCACTTCTTCAAAGAACAATTTTTGATATATATAATTACGTGTAATTTAATAATAAACGCCGTAATTAAAATATAGACAAGATGAACCTAGAAGGGAGATTATATATAATCTAAAGTATATTAAGAGGAAGATCAGTTATATGTTAGTTAGTTTATTCCTAAATCAATAGCAAATGACCTAAGTTGTAATCATCAGATGAGTTAACATAATAAGTTTTTAATAACTTGACTTGCCAGATTGCAGTTAATGGAAAATTCATAAGTTTTATGTAGGTTTGCAAACGCGCGGCTTCCATTTGCAAGTAGGTGCTTTAGTGGTTATTAAAAACTTTTAGAAGAATGCGTGGTTAAGGCCAGGGATATCGCTTAGTTGAAAATTTTAAAAATAAAAAACCATCTATACTAGAAAAGTAGTAATTAGCATAATCCAATATTCGTGGTTATTTCTATTGATATTTCCATAAATTAAAATTTATGAAGAGTAGTATATTATTGTGACTTCATTTGATCGATACGAAAAACAAAGACCCACAATAATGAAATCACAGAAGACTTCATGAAAGCTAGGTTCTGGTCTTAGAATGAACATCTATCCAACATTATATTTCTTTGCATCACAAAAATCTGAATGTAAGAAAAATGCTGTATAAATATATCTTCATCACAGAATACACTAACTTAATCTAGCACCCACTGAGTAAAGGTAGTTTGAAATGTTCAGGTTGATCCGAATGTGAATATAATACAGTTTCCAAAAGGTTTACCATCTTATAAATAGTTAGGGCTAATGAGAAGTCTGCTACAAAAATAAGTCAAGTTTGGGGTTTCACCGACGCTTTTTTAAAATACTATATTTTTAAAACCTGCTCCTATATACCAATGCATGATGTTCTACTAATAGTTTTTTTTATCTTCTATAATCTATATTTTATTTAATCTTGCAGTTAATAACGATAAGACAATTTCATAATATAGGGTAAGAGGAAGTACAAAATCACTAAACACATAAATCGTCTACAATCCATGGCATATTAATAAAATACCTTTTGCGTTTTATTTAATGTTTATTTACAAGTCATTAAACAAACAGTACAATTAGAAATAAAATTAATAACATTATAATAAAATATTGTTCTTTAGGAATGCATTAAAACCTCAAATAAACTATAAAAATTAAATTAAACCTGTCGGTCATACGTTGGTTTTGCCAGTCAACCAATGTTGATAACAACAAGAAAACACGTCGATTATTGGAATATTTATTTCGCCTAAATCTTTATCTATCTGTGCCTCTTTGAGCGAATTCAAAATTTATTTCTGTACACTCACACACTCCGTTATCCATGCAAAAGGATAATATAAATTGTTAGTAGCTATTGTGTCCCTGTACCTGGGAGATGGGTTTAGGTTTTGCTAATATACTAAATATTATCCTTCGTGTATTTCAATCAACTGAATGTAGGTAAAACCAATAATAAAATTAGTATCATACCAAAAGTTACCATGTTCAGGAGTAACAAAACTGTTAAAATTTGATCTTAAGTCAATAAACATAAAATTTGAACAATGAACAACCCCCCCCCCCCCCCCCCCCCCCCCCCCCCCCCCCCCCCCCCCCCCCCCCCCCCCCCCCCCCCCCCCCCCCCCCCCCCCCCCCCCCCCCCCCCCCCCCCCCCCCCCCCCCCCCCCCCCCCCCCCCCCCCCCCCCCCCCCCCCCCCCCCCCCCCCCCCCCCCCCCCCCCCCCCCCCCCCCCCCCCCCCCCCCCCCCCCCCCCCCCCCCCCCCCCCCCCCCCCCCCCCCCCCCCCCCCCCCCCCCCCCCCCCCCCCCCCCCCCCCCCCCCCCCCCCCCCCCCCCCCCCCCCCCCCCCCCCCCCCCCCCCCCCCCCCCCCCCCCCCCCCCCCCCCCCCCCCCCCCCCCCCCCCCCCCCCCCCCCCCCCCCCCCCCCCCCCCCCCCCCCCCCCCCCCCCCCCCCCCCCCCCCCCCCCCCCCCCCCCCCCCCCCCCCCCCCCCCCCCCCCCCCCCCCCCCCCCCCCCCCCCCCCCCCCCCCCCCCCCCCCCCCCCCCCCCCCCCCCCCCCCCCCCCCCCCCCCCCCCCCCCCCCCCCCCCCCCCCCCCCCCCCCCCCCCCCCCCCCCCCCCCCCCCCCCCCCCCCCCCCCCCCCCCCCCCCCCCCCCCCCCCCCCCCCCCCCCCCCCCCCCCCCCCCCCCCCCCCCCCCCCCCCCCCCCCCCCCCCCCCCCCCCCCCCCCCCCCCCCCCCCCCCCCCCCCCCCCCCCCCCCCCCCCCCCCCCCCCCCCCCCCCCCCCCCCCCCCCCCCCCCCCCCCCCCCCCCCCCCCCCCCCCCCCCCCCCCCCCCCCCCCCCCCCCCCCCCCCCCCCCCCCCCCCCCCCCCCCCCCCCCCCCCCCCCCCCCCCCCCCCCCCCCCCCCCCCCCCCCCCCCCCCCCCCCCCCCCCCCCCCCCCCCCCCCCCCCCCCCCCCCCCCCCCCCCCCCCCCCCCCCCCCCCCCCCCCCCCCCCCCCCCCCCCCCCCCCCCCCCCCCCCCCCCCCCCCCCCCCCCCCCCCCCCCCCCCCCCCCCCCCCCCCCCCCCCCCCCCCCCCCCCCCCCCCCCCCCCCCCCCCCCCCCCCCCCCCCCCCCCCCCCCCCCCCCCCCCCCCCCCCCCCCCCCCCCCCCCCCCCCCCCCCCCCCCCCCCCCCCCCCCCCCCCCCCCCCCCCCCCCCCCCCCCCCCCCCCCCCCCCCCCCCCCCCCCCCCCCCCCCCCCCCCCCCCCCCCCCCCCCCCCCCCCCCCCCCCCCCCCCCCCCCCCCCCCCCCCCCCCCCCCCCCCCCCCCCCCCCCCCCCCCCCCCCCCCCCCCCCCCCCCCCCCCCCCCCCCCCCCCCCCCCCCCCCCCCCCCCCCCCCCCCCCCCCCCCCCCCCCCCCCCCCCCCCCCCCCCCCCCCCCCCCCCCCCCCCCCCCCCCCCCCCCCCCCCCCCCCCCCCCCCCCCCCCCCCCCCCCCCCCCCCCCCCCCCCCCCCCCCCCCCCCCCCCCCCCCCCCCCCCCCCCCCCCCCCCCCCCCCCCCCCCCCCCCCCCCCCCCCCCCCCCCCCCCCCCCCCCCCCCCCCCCCCCCCCCCCCCCCCCCCCCCCCCCCCCCCCCCCCCCCCCCCCCCCCCCCCCCCCCCCCCCCCCCCCCCCCCCCCCCCCCCCCCCCCCCCCCCCCCCCCCCCCCCCCCCCCCCCCCCCCCCCCCCCCCCCCCCCCCCCCCCCCCCCCCCCCCCCCCCCCCCCCCCCCCCCCCCCCCCCCCCCCCCCCCCCCCCCCCCCCCCCCCCCCCCCCCCCCCCCCCCCCCCCCCCCCCCCCCCCCCCCCCCCCCCCCCCCCCCCCCCCCCCCCCCCCCCCCCCCCCCCCCCCCCCCCCCCCCCCCCCCCCCCCCCCCCCCCCCCCCCCCCCCCCCCCCCCCCCCCCCCCCCCCCCCCCCCCCCCCCCCCCCCCCCCCCCCCCCCCCCCCCCCCCCCCCCCCCCCCCCCCCCCCCCCCCCCCCCCCCCCCCCCCCCCCCCCCCCCCCCCCCCCCCCCCCCCCCCCCCCCCCCCCCCCCCCCCCCCCCCCCCCCCCCCCCCCCCCCCCCCCCCCCCCCCCCCCCCCCCCCCCCCCCCCCCCCCCCCCCCCCCCCCCCCCCCCCCCCCCCCCCCCCCCCCCCCCCCCCCCCCCCCCCCCCCCCCCCCCCCCCCCCCCCCCCCCCCCCCCCCCCCCCCCCCCCCCCCCCCCCCCCCCCCCCCCCCCCCCCCCCCCCCCCCCCCCCCCCCCCCCCCCCCCCCCCCCCCCCCCCCCCCCCCCCCCCCCCCCCCCCCCCCCCCCCCCCCCCCCCCCCCCCCCCCCCCCCCCCCCCCCCCCCCCCCCCCCCCCCCCCCCCCCCCCCCCCCCCCCCCCCCCCCCCCCCCCCCCCCCCCCCCCCCCCCCCCCCCCCCCCCCCCCCCCCCCCCCCCCCCCCCCCCCCCCCCCCCCCCCCCCCCCCCCCCCCCCCCCCCCCCCCCCCCCCCCCCCCCCCCCCCCCCCCCCCCCCCCCCCCCCCCCCCCCCCCCCCCCCCCCCCCCCCCCCCCCCCCCCCCCCCCCCCCCCCCCCCCCCCCCCCCCCCCCCCCCCCCCCCCCCCCCCCCCCCCCCCCCCCCCCCCCCCCCCCCCCCCCCCCCCCCCCCCCCCCCCCCCCCCCCCCCCCCCCCCCCCCCCCCCCCCCCCCCCCCCCCCCCCCCCCCCCCCCCCCCCCCCCCCCCCCCCCCCCCCCCCCCCCCCCCCCCCCCCCCCCCCCCCCCCCCCCCCCCCCCCCCCCCCCCCCCCCCCCCCCCCCCCCCCCCCCCCCCCCCCCCCCCCCCCCCCCCCCCCCCCCCCCCCCCCCCCCCCCCCCCCCCCCCCCCCCCCCCCCCCCCCCCCCCCCCCCCCCCCCCCCCCCCCCCCCCCCCCCCCCCCCCCCCCCCCCCCCCCCCCCCCCCCCCCCCCCCCCCCCCCCCCCCCCCCCCCCCCCCCCCCCCCCCCCCCCCCCCCCCCCCCCCCCCCCCCCCCCCCCCCCCCCCCCCCCCCCCCCCCCCCCCCCCCCCCCCCCCCCCCCCCCCCCCCCCCCCCCCCCCCCCCCCCCCCCCCCCCCCCCCCCCCCCCCCCCCCCCCCCCCCCCCCCCCCCCCCCCCCCCCCCCCCCCCCCCCCCCCCCCCCCCCCCCCCCCCCCCCCCCCCCCCCCCCCCCCCCCCCCCCCCCCCCCCCCCCCCCCCCCCCCCCCCCCCCCCCCCCCCCCCCCCCCCCCCCCCCCCCCCCCCCCCCCCCCCCCCCCCCCCCCCCCCCCCCCCCCCCCCCCCCCCCCCCCCCCCCCCCCCCCCCCCCCCCCCCCCCCCCCCCCCCCCCCCCCCCCCCCCCCCCCCCCCCCCCCCCCCCCCCCCCCCCCCCCCCCCCCCCCCCCCCCCCCCCCCCCCCCCCCCCCCCCCCCCCCCCCCCCCCCCCCCCCCCCCCCCCCCCCCCCCCCCCCCCCCCCCCCCCCCCCCCCCCCCCCCCCCCCCCCCCCCCCCCCCCCCCCCCCCCCCCCCCCCCCCCCCCCCCCCCCCCCCCCCCCCCCCCCCCCCCCCCCCCCCCCCCCCCCCCCCCCCCCCCCCCCCCCCCCCCCCCCCCCCCCCCCCCCCCCCCCCCCCCCCCCCCCCCCCCCCCCCCCCCCCCCCCCCCCCCCCCCCCCCCCCCCCCCCCCCCCCCCCCCCCCCCCCCCCCCCCCCCCCCCCCCCCCCCCCCCCCCCCCCCCCCCCCCCCCCCCCCCCCCCCCCCCCCCCCCCCCCCCCCCCCCCCCCCCCCCCCCCCCCCCCCCCCCCCCCCCCCCCCCCCCCCCCCCCCCCCCCCCCCCCCCCCCCCCCCCCCCCCCCCCCCCCCCCCCCCCCCCCCCCCCCCCCCCCCCCCCCCCCCCCCCCCCCCCCCCCCCCCCCCCCCCCCCCCCCCCCCCCCCCCCCCCCCCCCCCCCCCCCCCCCCCCCCCCCCCCCCCCCCCCCCCCCCCCCCCCCCCCCCCCCCCCCCCCCCCCCCCCCCCCCCCCCCCCCCCCCCCCCCCCCCCCCCCCCCCCCCCCCCCCCCCCCCCCCCCCCCCCCCCCCCCCCCCCCCCCCCCCCCCCCCCCCCCCCCCCCCCCCCCCCCCCCCCCCCCCCCCCCCCCCCCCCCCCCCCCCCCCCCCCCCCCCCCCCCCCCCTCCCCCCCCCCCCCCCCCCCCCCCCCCCCCCCCCCCCCCCCCCCCCCCCCCCCCCCCCCCCCCCCCCCCCCCCCCCCCCCCCCCCCCCCCCCCCCCCCCCCCCCCCCCCCCCCCCCCCCCCCCCCCCCCCCCCCCCCCCCCCCCCCCCCCCCCCCCCCCCCCCCCCCCCCCCCCCCCCCCCCCCCCCCCCCCCCCCCCCCCCCCCCCCCCCCCCCCCCCCCCCCCCCCCCCCCCCCCCCCCCCCCCCCCCCCCCCCCCCCCCCCCCCCCCCCCCCCCCCCCCCCCCCCCCCCCCCCCCCCCCCCCCCCCCCCCCCCCCCCCCCCCCCCCCCCCCCCCCCCCCCCCCCCCCCCCCCCCCCCCCCCCCCCCCCCCCCCCCCCCCCCCCCCCCCCCCCCCCCCCCCCCCCCCCCCCCCCCCCCCCCCCCCCCCCCCCCCCCCCCCCCCCCCCCCCCCCCCCCCCCCCCCCCCCCCCCCCCCCCCCCCCCCCCCCCCCCCCCCCCCCCCCCCCCCCCCCCCCCCCCCCCCCCCCCCCCCCCCCCCCCCCCCCCCCCCCCCCCCCCCCCCCCCCCCCCCCCCCCCCCCCCCCCCCCCCCCCCCCCCCCCCCCCCCCCCCCCCCCCCCCCCCCCCCCCCCCCCCCCCCCCCCCCCCCCCCCCCCCCCCCCCCCCCCCCCCCCCCCCCCCCCCCCCCCCCCCCCCCCCCCCCCCCCCCCCCCCCCCCCCCCCCCCCCCCCCCCCCCCCCCCCCCCCCCCCCCCCCCCCCCCCCCCCCCCCCCCCCCCCCCCCCCCCCCCCCCCCCCCCCCCCCCCCCCCCCCCCCCCCCCCCCCCCCCCCCCCCCCCCCCCCCCCCCCCCCCCCCCCCCCCCCCCCCCCCCCCCCCCCCCCCCCCCCCCCCCCCCCCCCCCCCCCCCCCCCCCCCCCCCCCCCCCCCCCCCCCCCCCCCCCCCCCCCCCCCCCCCCCCCCCCCCCCCCCCCCCCCCCCCCCCCCCCCCCCCCCCCCCCCCCCCCCCCCCCCCCCCCCCCCCCCCCCCCCCCCCCCCCCCCCCCCCCCCCCCCCCCCCCCCCCCCCCCCCCCCCCCCCCCCCCCCCCCCCCCCCCCCCCCCCCCCCCCCCCCCCCCCCCCCCCCCCCCCCCCCCCCCCCCCCCCCCCCCCCCCCCCCCCCCCCCCCCCCCCCCCCCCCCCCCCCCCCCCCCCCCCCCCACCCCCCCCCCCCCCCCCCCCCCCCCCCCACCCCACCCCCCCCCCCCCCACAACACACACACACCCCCCCCCCCCCCCCCCCCCACACCAAAAAAAAAAAAAAAAACAAAAAAAAAAAAAAACCAAACCCCCCCCCCCCCCATTAAAAAAATTAAAATTTTGTCCAAATAATATTAAACAATCTGTTCGTATTTTGTCCCAATAGTTCATCTATTGTATTACATGTGAATCGAATAGGAACGTTTTTCTATCACCTGGAACCCTTATACATGCGTCGGATACGTTAATTGAAAAACGCTTGGGTAAGATAATTGTTTTCTCATTATAGCTGAAAATTTAATTTTTTTGTATTTTTAAAAAATGATTTTAGTGTCCATAAAACGGGATTAGAAATATATAAGTTCTATTAAATAAATATTTCTTATTCGTGTATTTCAATCAACTGAATTAAGTAAAACCCATAATAAAATTAGTATCCTTACCAAAAGTTAAAATTTCATGTAAAAAACACTTAAAATTTTATTTTAAATCATAAAAACTTAATTCCAATAATGAAAATTGAAATAATTAAAACAATCTGGTTTCGTATTTTGTCCGATAGGTTGATCCGATTTTATTACATGTTGGAATCGTATAGGAACGTTTACTATCAGCTGGAACCCTTATACATGCCTCGGATACGTTTCATTGACAAGCTTGGTAAGCTAATTGTTATCTATTATAGTGAAAAATTTAATTTTTTCAATTTTAAATCTATTTTTTGTGTACATCAAAGCGGAAATAGAGATATTTAGTTATTTCCATGAGAATTATATATAATCTCGGTTGTCACACAAAATCTACGCCATAACATCTTCCGTCTCTAACCAGAAGGGACTAGTGAAATTTAATCATAGTATTTATTAAACGTCCATACATACAAAAAGATATCCTATTTAAGAACTACTAGTATTTACTTAGAAAGTGACATGGTTAAAAAATTCTTAAAAAAAACCATAAGTTTTCAGGTGTCCATATCTACACGAGTATGATTTACAAATTGAGATATTATTTCGTATTGAAAAATGATTTAAATTTATTGCAACGGAACAAGGTAGAACTTTTCCTGTCCAATAAAACCATCTCGGGTTTGAAAGTGATTTAGAAAACGGAATTACTTAAAAAGAGTATGGTATCGTAATATTTACCTTCACTGTAATAATAAATTGTGTTTGAAATGTTTTATGAGTTATATTTTCCCTGCTGACATTTCTGTAATTTTTTGTATTAGTTTTAATTATCAACATAGATTTTTAAATAAATATCCAGTTTTATACTAAAGAAAAGAATTAGATATAATACCTATTACCCGTTATAGTTGGAAATATTAGTACAATATTAAAGTTATAAATTTACATAAATCCTTATAATTTATATGTTCAACTTAATTTTCGATATATTATCCGTTGAAATGCATAGGAATGAAATACTTCCAGCTCTTTAACGAATAAGCTCTTCAATTTTTTATTTCAGGCTATAAAAATAGTTTATAAGACATAATGTAAATGTGATATATATATATATATATAATATATATAATATAGTAATTATATATTTGTAGCGGCTAAACCTAGATACTTTTCTCGTGGACAAATCATATTGCGAAAATTAGCAATTTACTTTTTTTATAAGTGTTGTGTGTGTGTTTGTACTCCTACAAAGTTAACAACCTCTACGTTCCCACCCACGGAAGGGCCATTTACAGGATCAGAACAGCCCAGTAAAAATGTAGCCGAAATTTATACGTTACATTTTACTTCAAATCCAAGATCTAATTGAAATAAAAATGGTAGAATAGTGGTTAGCTGCAGTTTTAGATCACAAATGTCCGGTTACGTAACTGTTAATTTTACTTCCATTTCATTAAGTGTTTTAGTGTTTCAGTGTTT
This sequence comes from Homalodisca vitripennis, assembly GCF_021130785.1. NCBI lineage: Eukaryota > Metazoa > Arthropoda > Insecta > Hemiptera > Cicadellidae > Homalodisca > Homalodisca vitripennis. The sequence goes on along the minus strand of NW_025784950.1, from coordinate 2,950 downwards.
TATAACAACCATATCTTATTGGCTTTTAACACGTTATTAAGAGTGTTTGTAAAATAAAAAAATTATATAATGAATATGTGCTTTGTGAGTATTCCTTTACTATTTTATTTGTATACATTAATATAATTACTTAACCAATCTTTTTTTTTCTATTCAAAATTTTGTTTATTGGATCGTTAAAAACTAAATTCTTAAAAATACAAAAAATTGATTTTAAAATTTCTCGTACCAACATAGAATAAAAAAAATACACGATATATTGATACACGTTTATTTGATTAGAATGTACTTGTTTATAGTCTGATAAAGGTAACCTTAACAACCTAACAGTTGCATTGATTACCTATACTCCCTATATGTCGAGATCATCGTAGATATTTAGGAACAGCAGGTTGCACGTACAACATTGATAATTTTTTTTACTCTTAAAATAACAAATCACTGTTAAATAAGTTGTATTAATAAAAATAAAATTAAAATTCCCATTGTAAGGGTTCAGTGTTCTAAGTTGAAAAGTAGCTTTGTCGACGGTGGTAGTACCGAGTAAGATAAAATATAATACGAAATGCGAGGAGGATGAAAAATGGTAGAAAGAAGTCAGAAAAGAAAGAAATGAAGAACAACGAAGAGGAATATGAGCAAACAGGTAAGATTAACACAATTTACTATTATTTGTTGGTCCAAAGAGTATTCTTTTGAAAACATTATTGTATACAATGTTACGTGCACCAAATTCACATTTGGTCAAAAGTGTAAATTTATTTTTGGCTTCGTACATTACATTAATTGGACCAATTATTATCCAGTCAATAGAAATTTAGTAAACGTGGTGAGTATTCATTAGTTCAGTGGTAGGTTGCTACGAGGAGACCGGTTCTCTTTCTAGTTTCATTAGTCGTGGTTTTAATTATAGAGTTAAAGTTTTATCGGCGTGAATTTTTAGTTTAGGATAATACATTAAAAAAGTGAGACAAACTATGCACTTTTTATGTTATTTTTTTAGTGGAGGATTAATTTGTCTGAGAAGGTAATAATAATTTTTATATCCTAATATAAGTTAATAATATTTTTTTTTTAACTAACAACGGAATATTTAGGAAAGGTCAAGTAATTTTAACATATAATTTACTTGCATAACTATCTCCTAACCAAGAGTATAACTAACACTACACAAACTTTAAAATAGTCCCTGAACCAAATTACATACTAGTTTCCAGAGGTCATAGCAAACATGCTTTCGTGTTTAAAAACTAACTTACACTAATCTCTAAACATCCAGTTTACAAGAATATTAAAACCTTAGTAGTGTTTTAAAACTAATTAAACTGACGCGATATGTGTTATAATTAATTAATACGAGGAATAAAAAAGGTAATTATTTGACCTACAGTATACTGATCAGTGGCCAAAAATATACGGTGATTTTCACTACAGAGAATTTTAAAAGAATTTAATACCCAGTCAGAAGAACGGGATGGTATTATTGCCTTATTATCTGGTCTAAGCCACCACATAAAATTATAACGTTACTATGGCAAATCATCTTTTAAGCCTTTATTATGGCCACCCTCATGATCCACTGGGGCTTTGAAAGTAATCTGTTTCAGAAAGAAAGATGGGAGAGATTAGTTCAGCTCAAGGTCTATGGATACTGATAAAAGGTTCTCTTACAAAAAGAATGGATTTAAAGTGTGCATCTTCCCCCCTTTAGCTCACGTCCAAAGTCCTAGGTATTATAATTGCTTGCTTGGCTATCGGCAGTCCCAACGTAAAGATTTCAACGATACGCTATATTTGTTTCTTTTATAGTTTTTATGGTCGTTTTTTCAGTCTTAGAAACCAGTAGTAGACTGATGGTTTTTGTATGTCAGCTAATTTAGACCAAATTTTCAATGTATTACACACGCGCCCAGTTAGCTATAATGCGGATGTTAGGATGGTTGCGATAGATGGACTACATGTGTTAATATATTACTTGTTTGAATATCTTAATGGTTTTAATTGAGTTTTGTTTACAAATGGTATTATTAATTCTTCATATTTTTACGTTATATTAAACCATCCAAAACCAATGTAAACATATTCGATAATACGTCGGCCATTATTATTCATTCTGCGCGACGCTGTACCATTACTCGAGCTTCAGTGGTTCCTCACATAGAATTCAATGCCTAGAAAGCAAAATTCTATGGGTCACTTAATGTTTTCTAGAATATCGTTTAAAAAGAACAAGGAAACGGACATAAATACAATTGGTTCTGGCCCACAAGACGTATATGCTTCACTAACACGCAGCCAATAGCAGGAAAGAATATTTACGTAAGAATTATTCACATAAGTATATGTGGTTAATAAGTTGTGGACTAAACACTTAAAAATAAATTAGCAACTTTTATGTATTCAATTGAATTTCGGTGTCACAAACTAAGGTATATGAATAGACGGGAATAAACGCAAAAACTGTCTTTGTTTAAAACAACAGAAAAATCAGTTATGCAGCTGAGTGTTTTGTGTTTCAGAGTTTTCCCCCTTGTGCATTGCGTTCACGAATGGATGTTTTGTTCTAGTGTTGACCGATTTATTTCCTAAATACAATAAAAGAGTTTTGTCCAAACGTAAAAATTGTTTTGTTCCCCAGGATAAATCATCTTTTATTGACTATTCTTTAGATAAGAATGATGCATAATTATGGATAATTAATTTGCCTGTTTTCAAAGGTTGTTCACTAAAACTTAGCTAACAGCAAAAGAGCGCTAAATGTGAAGGTTTTTCCAAACCCCTGGTTTCCAATCCTCTGGTTAGAAAAGAAAGTTTGAAAACTTGTTACAATTATACAACAAGAGTTTAAGTAGAAAAACTAAAGCATCTCCAAGAACTTCAAAATATTCCTACCAGTTTTAATCTCATTGCAACCCATAAAAAACTATATTCCGTTTTGAAATTCTTAATA
>NW_025784949.1:0-20725 GCF_021130785.1 Homalodisca vitripennis | reverse complement strand
GGTTTACTCTCATCATGTTTGGTGGGATTGACCTGCAGAGGAGGTTCTCAGACAGTCTGATGCAAACTTTACAAAGTGGTAAGTGCTGCGTTTCCTATCTAAGTGTCTACTGCGAGACTGCACAGGGTTTACTCTCATCATGTTTGGTGGGATTGACCTGCAGAGGAGGTTCTCAGACAGTCTGATTGCAAACTTTACAAAGTGGTAAGTGCTGCGTTCCTATCTAAGTGTCTACTGCGAGACTGCACAGGGTTTACTCTCATCATGTTTGGTGGGATTGACCTGCAGAGGAGGTTCTCAGACAGTCTGATGCAAAACTTTACTTTACAAAGTGGTAAGTGCTGCGTTCCTATCTAAGTGTCTACTGTGAGACTGGCACACAGGGTTTTACTCTCATCATGTTTGGTGGGATTGACCTGCAGAGGAGGTTCTCAGACAGTCTGATGCAAACTTTACAAAGTGGTAAGTGCTGCGTTCCTATCTAAGTGTCTTACTGTGAGACTGCACAGGGTTTACTCTCATCATGTTTGGTGGGATTGACCTGCAGAGGAGGTTCTCAGACAGTCTGATGCAAACTTTACAAAGTGGTAAGTGCTGCGTTTCATATCTAAGTGTCTACTGCGAGACTGCACAGGGTTTACTCTCATCATGTTTGGTGGGATTGACCTGCAGAGGAGGTTCTCAGACAGTCTGATGCAAACTTTACAAAGTGGTAAGTGCTGCGTTCCTATCTAAGTGTCTACTGCGAGACTGCACAGGGTTTACTCTCATCATGTTTGGTGGGATTGACCTGCAGAGGAGGTTCTCAGACAGTCTGATGCAAACTTTACAAAGTGGTAAGTGCTGCGTTCCTATCTAAAGTGTCTACTGCGAGACTGCACAGGGTTTACTCGTCATCAATGTTTGGTGGGATTGACCTGCAGAGGAGGTTTCAGACAGTCTGATGCAAACTTTACAAAGTGGTAAGTGCTGAGTTCGTATCTAAGTGTCTACTGCGAGACTGCACTGGGGAGGATACCTTTCTCATCATGTTTGGTGGATTGACCTGCAGAGGAGGTTCTCAGACAGTCTGATGCAAACTTTAACAAAGTGGTAAGTGCTGTGTTCCTATCTAAGTGTCTACTGCGAGACTGCACAGGGTTTACTCCTCATCATGTTTGGTGGGATTGACCTGCAGTGGAGGTTCTCAGACAGTCTGATGCAAACTTTACAAAGTGGTAAGTGCTGGCGTTCCTATCTAAGTGTCTGTGTTCTACTGCGAGACTGCACAGGGTTTACTCTCATCATGTTTGGGTGGGATTGACCTGCAGAGGAGGTTCTCAGACAGTCTGATGCAAACTTTACAAAGTGGTAAGTGCTGCGTTCCTATCTAAGTGTCTACTGCGAGACTGCACAGGGTTTACTCTCATCATGTTTGGTGGGATTGACCTGCAGAGGAGGTTCTCAGACAGTCTGATGCAAACTTTACAAAGTGGTAAGTGCTGCGTTCGTATATCTAAGTGTCTACTGCGAGACTGCACAGGGTTTACTCTCATCATGTTTGGTGGGATTGACCTGCAGAGGAGGTTTCTCAGACAGTCTGATGCAAATTTTACAAAGTGGTAAGTGCTGCGTTCGTATATCTAAGTGTCTACTGCTGCGAGACTGCACAGGGTTTACTCTCATCATGTTTGGTGGGATTGACCTGCAGAGGAGGTTCTCAGACAGTCTGATGCAAAACTTTACAAAGTGGTAAGTGCTGCGTTCCTATCTAAGTGTCTACTGCGAGACTGCACAGGGTTTACTCTCATCATGTTTGGTGGGATTGACCTGCAGAGGAGGTTCTCAGACAGTCTGATGCAAACTTTACAAAGTGGTAAGTGCTGCGTTCCTATCTAAGTGTCTACTGTGAGGACTGCACAGGGTTTACTCTCATCATGTTTGGTGGGATTGACCTGCAGAGGAGGTTCTCAGACAGTCTGATGCAAACTTTACAAAGTGGTAAGTGCTGCGTTTGTATCTAAGTGTCTACTGCGAGGACTGCACAGGGTTTACTCTCATCATGTTTGGTTGGGATTTGACCTGCAGAGGGAGGTTTCTCAGACAGTCTGATGCAAACTTTACAAAGTGGTAAGTGCTGCGTTCCTATCTAAGTGTCTACTGCGAGACTGCACAGGGTTTACTCTCATCATGTTTGGTGGGATTGACCTGCAGAGGAGGTTCTCAGACAGTCTGATGCAAAACTTTACAAAGTGGTAAGTGCTGCGTTCATATCTAAGTGTCTACTGCGAGACTGCACAGGGTTTACTCTCATCATGTTTGGTGGGATTGACCTGCAGAGGAGGTTCTCAGACAGTCTGATGCAAACTTTACAAAGTGGTAAGTGCTGCGTTCGTATATCTAAGTGTCTACTGCGAGACTGCACAGGGTTTACTCTCATCATGTTTGGTGGGATTGACCTGCAGAGGAGGTTCTCAGACAGTCTGATGCAAACTTTACAAAGTGGTAAGTGCTGCGTTCCTATCTAAGTGTCTACTGCGAGACTGCACAGGGTTTACTCTCATCATGTTTGGTGGGATTGACCTGCAGAGGAGGTTCTCTCAGACAGTCTGATGCAAACTTTACAAAGTGGTAAGTGCTGCGTTCCTATATCTAAGTGTCTACTGCGAGACTGCACAGGGTTTACTCTCATCATGTTTGGTGTGGGATTGACCTGCAGAGGAGGTTCTCAGACAGTCTGATGCAAACTTTACAAAGTGGTAAGTGCTGCGTTTCCTATCTAAGTGTCTACTGCGAGACTGCACAGGGTTTACTCTCATCATGTTTGGTGGGATTGACCTGCAGAGGAGGTTCTCAGACAGTCTGATGCAAACTTTAACAAAGTGGTAAGTGCTGTGTTCCTATCTAAGTGTCTACTGCGAGACTGCACAGGGTTTTACTCTCATCATGTTTGGTGGGATTGACCTGCAGAGGAGGTTCTCAGACAGTCTGATGCAAAATTTACAAAGTGGTAAGTGCTGCGTTCCTATCTAAGTGTCTACTGCGAGACTGCACAGGGTTTACTCTCATCATGTTTGGTGGGATTGACCTGCAGAGGAGGTTCTCAGACAGTCTGATGCAAACTTTACAAAGTGGTAAGTGCTGTGTTTCCTATCTAAGTGTTCTACTGCGAGACTGCACAGGGTTTACTCTCATCATGTTTGGTGGGATCAAAATCAAATCAATCCTTTAATAACATGTTCATTGAGAACAGAAATGGTGTCAATTATACATAGTCTGCGTTCCCTATCTAAGTGTCTACTGCGAGACTGCACAGGGTTTTACTCTCATCCATGTTTGGTGGGATTGCGACCTGCAGAGGAGGTTCTCAGACAGTCTGATGCAAACTTTACAAAGTGGTAAGTGCTGCGTTCCTATCTAAGTGTCTACTGCGAGACTGCACAGGGTTTACTCTCATCATGTTTGGTGGGTTTGACCTGCAGAGGAGGTTCTCAGACAGTCTGATGCAAACTTTACAAAGTGGTAAGTGCTGTGTTCCTATCTAAGTGTCTACGAGGACTGCACAGGGTTTACTCTCATCATGTTTGGTGGGATTGACCTGCAGTGGAGGTTCTCAGACAGTCTGATGCAAAAATTTACAAAGTGTTAAGTGCTGCGTTCCTATCTAAGTGTCTACTGCGAGACTGCACAGGGTTTACTCTCATCATGTTTGGTGGGATTGACCTGCAGAGGAGGTTCTCAGACAGTCTGATGCAAACTTTACAAAGTGGTAAGTGCTGTGTTCCTATCTAAGTGTCTACTGCGAGACTGCACAGGGTTTACTCTCATCATGTTTGGTGGGATCAAAATCAAATCAAAACATCCTTTAATAACATGTTCATTGAGAACAGAAATGGTGTCAATTATACATAGTCATAATTCAAATCACATAGAGATACAAATTATGCATTTGTAAATGAGTCAGTGAAATGTTTTAACAGATAAAGCGACCTGCAGAGGAGGTTCTCAGACAGTCTGATGCAAACTTTACAAAGTGGTAAGTGCTGCGTTTCCTATCTAAGTGTCTACTGCGAGACTGCACAGGGTTTACTCTCATCATGTTTGGTGGGTTTGACCTGCAGAGGAGGTTCTCAGACAGTCTGATGCAAAATTTACAAAGTGGTAAGTGCTGCGTTCCTATCTAAGTGTCTACTGCGAGACTGCACAGGGTTTACTCTCATCATGTTTGGTGGGATTGACCTGCAGAGGAGGTTCTCAGACAGTCTGATGCAAACTTTACAAAGTGGTAACTGTTGCGCTCCTGTCTCAATGCCGATGCTTTAGCTATACTGAAATAAGATTTTTTTGTCTAAAAAGCAACGTTTAGTCATTTGACTTGTCTTATATTTTGTCTATGAACTTTAGCAGGTGTATGACTGCTGAGGTACAGGTAGAATTCTTGTAGAACAAAAATTAAAATGGCCACAATTGTTCCCAGTCTTACAATGATGAAAATGTGTTTCCAACCCTAGATAAGATCAATCAACCTCTGAAGGGTTATGTTTTCTCCAGCAATGGAGATTTCCAACAGAACAAGGTGCAAAATGTATTTTATATCCGTATGCTACAAACCTGACTGTCACAGAATTGACTCCTTGGAAACTGGAGTTAACATCCATCTGAAGAGATCCAAAAACATTGGTGACAAGAAGCTCAAGATGAATTTTTTATTAGTTTTGACATCAGGTCAGGGACACCTGAATTACTTTATTGTATAATTACAGAGATCTCATCTGAATTACCTACAATCTTTCAGATACAATCCCAAAATCACGGTGTAGGAACAGAGAAATCTGACACTGTCACAGAATTGACTCCTGGAACATCCATCTTACGATCCAAAAAAGTCAGTGACGAAGAAGCTAAAAACGAACTTAATTGTGCACCTGATGAGACAATAATAACACCTCTTCAACATCTAGAGTACATTTTTTAGTAGTCAAGGTGTCTCTAACGTCAAAACGATGCAGAGTTAGTTTTGAGCTTCTTTTCTAGAACAAGTAATGGAACTAAAATCGTTTGGTTAGTGCAGGAACAAATATGATGAGGCTGGTGTGTATAAATAAAATGCTATGATAGCTCTAATAACTACTCGTATTTTGGACATACAGAACAAACATTTAACACGTTATCTGTCATTGCCTAAAATTGTATTTGAAATAAAATTGTTCTACAGTTTTTTCTCTCGATTTGTCACAATTAATGACAATTTTTTAGTTTGTGTGTTTGTAAAGCGTTCTATACATTGGCCTAACACTGTTATTTATAAACACTCTTGAAACTTTGACAAAGACACTGTATTAAATGAAAAGCTCCATTTAAGTAAATTAGAACAATAATAGCTGATAATAATAAGGGCGATATCTTTGTCCCAGGAAGTGTATTGTGTTATACAGGCTGTTCTGTGAACATGCACATTTGTGTGTAAACTTAAGTACTTCTTAAGCTGAATTGTTATGGTCCAGCTTATCACCCGAGGGACCCAGTATGAAACATTGAAATGTTTGTGTATCATGTTATAAAATAGTAATCAGAGCCTAGCTTAAAATGAAGAAATAATTTGTATGTTGTCTACAGTTTTTATCAATCAGGACAAAGAAGCCAGCGAGGAAAACCAAGAATTCTTCCTGAGCAGAGTGTACGACTTGCAGAACTTCTTGAACCAGGGAATTCCTTGTGTGTGTCCACATTCCTGTCTGGGTGAGTCGACCTCTCCGCTATATTCTCACTCGCCACAATATCTATTCTGAGGCAATACACCAACGCCTCCTGTCATCCGCATACTAATCGGCTTTTCATTTTTTAAATTTCAGATTCCTCTTGAACTGGGATGGACTGGTTCACAGACCTCAAATAATGAGTCTATTAGAGTGGGCTACATTTGACTCTTTCCAAGGTAAGACGCCATATTAATGCTACGATAACTTGTTTTTTGGGGAAATATTCAGTTTTTAAAAGGGGAATTTTATTGAGCATGATAAATCACAGTACTTTTAAAATTTACCAACCTCCATATTCTACGCCAACTATATAACTGTGTTGCTGAAGTTGTTGACTGTTTCCACGACAGTGTAGAGGTGTGCTCAAGACAAAAATCGCGGGACATTCATGTCGAGAAAAAAAGTATTTTCTGACTTCAATTAATTTGTATATATATAATCTATCCTGTCATTTTGTTATTGTACTCTGCTGTATCATTATTTATTTGAATTCATTGTTTTTATTGTTCTGTTTATTATCATTTATTCATATAAATTTTTCATTTTTAAAATTTTCATCTGTATTATTTGCATATTATAACCTATCATAATTTATTTTCTATATTTATTTGCTTTATTATTTACGATTGCTTTATTTAAACCATAAAAAAGAAAATTTTCGTTTCAATGTAAAATAAAATAAATTAAGGAAGTATACGCAGTGTTAGTAGTGAACTATTTTACTATTTTCAATCAATCAATCAATCATTCTTTATTACAATATCATCAAGACATGTGATAGAGTCAAGGTACAAAATTAACGATTTAAACTAAAGGCTTAATATTCTGCTTCAAATGTTCATGTTGTCCTGATGCAGTTGGTGTTTTCTATAAATTCTTGAAGAGTGTAGACAGGTCTCTCAAGCAGCCACCTCTTAAGTTCCTTCTTCAGCTCCAGTCCTGTCAGGCTTCCCAGGGTTGGCGGGAGCAGGTTTTTCAGTCTTCGGCCAGCATATGTTGGTGTTTTCTCCTTAAGGGATGTGCGATGTATTGGCAGGATGCATTGTGACGCATGCCGGGTTATCATAGGAGTGGAGGTCTCTTCCTGTAGGGACATTTGTTCTGTCGACGTGCAGTATGGCTTCCTGTATGTAGAGAGCCACCACAGTCATTATTCCTAGTGTTTCGAATGCTTTTCGGCAGGACTCCCGCAACCCAAGGTCTGCAAGGGCCCTTATTGCTTTTTTTTTGAAGGATAAGTATTCGGTTGACATTAGCAGCTGATGTTCCTCCCCATATAATGAGGCCATATCTGATATGGGCTTCTATTAGTGCATAATATGCTGTTTTTGCTGCTTGGGGGCCACCAATTTGTTTGATCCTTCGCACAACGTAAATACCTGAGCTGATCTTCGTGCACATGCTGTCTACGTGGTGATTCCAGGAAAGTTTATCATCCAAGGTTAGCCCGTGAAATTTCATATGTTCTTTCCATCAGGTTCTTGGTTTGTTGCAATTCTGTGACCTGCGTTCGCCCTTTCAGGTAGCTTATGAACCAGCTTTTTGACAAATGTCTTACTCCAAGGCCTTCTAGTTTTTCTGAGATTAATTCATGCCCTAGGCAGTCGAAGGCCTTGCTGTAGTCTAGAAATACAGCTGTGACAAAATTTCCTTTGTCAATTTGTTCTACAAGAAACTCTACCAGGCTCACTATGGCAGAGGTTCGCCATGCTTGTGTTTTTTTTTACTTTGAATCTGTTTATATTACAAATAGTAAGCTACCCACATGTAATTTTTCTTCTTTCAGGTACAATGTGATAAAATACATTTAAAAAATTATATAACATATAAATATATCTATATATTCTTTAGCTAAATACAATATTATCCAAAAGAATCAATAAAATGCTGAAAAACATAATTTAAGTATCTTAATATTTACTTGAATAAAACATATAATGCTGAATGCTTTTTACTGAAAAAATGTCATATCCTGAAATTTGAAATAAATTTCTTGATCCTAAAAGTGTTAAAAGTAATGAGGTACTTTCCAAACAACTTTTGTTTGTAGTCACCTGGTTCTTGTTACTTACTAACATGGATTGTTACAGAACTGTCAATAAACATCCTGAGGCCGCTGTACATGCTGTTTGTATCGTACAACGTTACGATGAAGCAACAGATTATCCAGACCGTCACTGCGCTTATTAAGAACATGGTAACAATCCGTTTCAACAATTATTTATTTGATAAACCTGCAAGTGAAAGTGGAGTGAATTGTTGTCTATGAATAAACCATTATATCGTGTGCTGGCATTTATTGTAATTGGACATCAAAATTGCCTTTCTACTGACTTTTTTTTAATTGGTGGCCATGTGCATGACGTGAACTCCTTCAGGAATAGCACTTGTTTTGTTACTGTTTAGACAGGATTGCGTTTTACCAGTTACAATCTACCTACATTGTTCCAAACCTCATTCTTATTATAGTTTATAATACTCAGGTGAAGATATGTAGCTTTTGAGGAGTAAGCAAAGTAAGGGATGTATTAATGCAAAATCTTGGAAATTAGATGGGTTTTTTTTTAGTTTACATCTGTTTTTTGTTTGTTTTTTCTGGACCTAAAATCATTTGATAAATGAACAATTAATAACAATAATAATATAGTAATAATAAATCTTTATTGTCACAAATGTTTCATGATAATATAGCACAGCTATGAAACAGATGACATTGTCAATTATAACCTACACTACTCTTGTTTAACTAAATCCAAACAACCTAACACACAATACAATAAAACACGCAAAACAGCAATAAAAACACACACAATAAAACAGGGTATTAATTAACTTATCACAGGAAAGCAATATGCCAACTTGTAAACCTACTTAAAAACACAAAAATCAACATTAACAAATAGTAATATTGTGCTAATTGTTCTATTATTTAAAATCAAATTGTTTATTTTAATTACGTACATTTATGTTTGAATTGTTGAAGTATCTTTTAATTGAACCTAATTTAGGATAAAGTACTTAGTTCTGTTTAAGCTATAATTCTTTAAAATGATGGGCAGGAATTTGGGAGAGGTTGAAAATGGTGTGAATGAGATGGATTAATATGGACAGATGGGTGAGGTTAAGAAAGACTGTGATTTCATGTATGTGCTAAATCTCTTGAATTTCTAGGAGGCAGTAGTTTGATAGAAATGAGCAGAGCGAAGAGTGATTCAACATGGCATTGGTGTTACAACTACATTGCAATATAAAAACTCAACATAATACATAATACTGTAAATTTAACTTCAGCAAGAACATTAATATTGGAAATAGTAGTTTTGCTTTGATGCTAAAAAAGAATACAAGATACACCTGGTTACAGTAACATTGTCTCTGTCCCTCAGTATGTAGGAGAAATAGGCAGAGTTTCTCGCCAGTTGCCTCACCCTTTCCTCAACAAACCACGAGCGTGGACTTCCGAACCCATTGAGATGTTGGCACCCTTGGTTCGCTGGACGGAGGACCTCTGCAAGGTGGGAATGTGTCTGGAGCCCAAAAGCAGCACCCTGCTGCTGCAAGCAATCAAACTTTTATGAGACGGTATGTTCTTGACGATTATTTTAAGCCCCAAGTTGGTGAAAGACACATTTACGGTAGTCGATCACTCCTTTTGTGGAACAGCCAGTTATTTAAATAATAAATACACATTTTGGTAATTTGCGTATATTTTTTATTATCTGTGTTTTGGACTTCAAACTAAGATCATTTAACATAAAATAGGTTTGTTGCTATTCTTGCTGAAGAGTGGTGATGACAGCAGTAAAGGATTATAGTAACAAAAATAAAAGGCTAAATGTCATGCTGAAGTTGCAAATTGAATCTTCACCATATCTTACAGACAACTCAACAACTGCAGCGCACTGACACAAACGAACTTCTTCCTCATCCGTTTTGATACTGACTTAAAAACAAAATAGACGAACACAGTCGAAGTTTCACAATCACAGACCTTTCTAAACATTTTCCACATATATCAAGAAACTTGGGATATTGTAAGATATTGTAAAGTTTTCAGATAGACAGCACAGAAGGTATCGAAAAGCTAATACGTAGTTATCATAAGTGATTAAATGTAAGTGCAACTACTGTATTGATGAGTTTTTCATTCAAATATGTTTAGTAAAAATGTTATAAAGACACTTGTAAGTGTTTATTTATTAAGGTAACTTACTTTCCAAACAAACAATGTTCCCTCGGACAATGTTAAAATAAAATTTGTTTGTACGTTTTCAAAATAAAAACAATTCAACATGTTTACCAATTTTTGTAGTTTTAATTTCTAAATAAGCATAAGCCACAGCAGCGGTATCTGATGACATGTTGTGTCCACAGATGAACGTGTTAGAGTCGCGCTACCAGTTACCCATGTGGACAATGATGTCTGCTGGAGTCATCTACCACAGTCTGTTCAAGGTGACTCCTGTCGCACTCTGCAGAGTGTGTAGGCTTCTGCTCAAGTGAGTTACAGCACATTATAGTTTGTTTCATAGACTTTTGGTAACTCATCGGTAAGAAAAAGCTGTACTGTAAAATGTATATTTAATTATATGATTCTGGAGCATAATGTGCGTACAATGCTCAGGTCGATGTTACAGATCCCTAGACATCGTAATCCATCCCAGAATGTGGGTCTTATAAATGTGGAAACAAGAGCATGACTTATTATGCAAGAGCCAAAAGCAGTTCAAGAAGTCATCTACCAAATAAAATGATGTAACATTTGTGCCACTACAAAATCTATATAACAACATGAGAGCAAACACTGCCCTGTTCAGTATATACTGTTTGTTATGCCTATGTATACTCCACATGTAACAGCCTATGGCCATTGACAAGCCATGCAAACACTTCCTTGCTCAGTATATACTGTTTGTTATGCCTATGTATACTCCACATGTAACAGCCTATGGCCATTGACAAGCCATGCAAACACTTCCTTGCTCAGTATATACTGTTTGTTATGCCTATGTATACTCCACATGTAACAGCCTATGGCCATTGACAAGCCATGCAAACACTTCCTTGCTCAGTATATACTGTTTGTTATGCCTATGTAGACTTCACATGTAACAGCCTATGGCCATTGACAAGCCATGCAAACACTTCCTTGCTCAGTATGTACTGTTTGTTATGCCTATGTATACTCCACATGTAACAGCCTATGGCCATTGACAAGCCATGCAAACACTGCCTTTTTTTATTTATTTATTTCCTTCCAACGGTCAAAAACCAATTTACATTTATTAACTTATAATAGATGATTAAATCATACTTAAACAAAAGGGCCAAACCAAACATGCAACTGGACTCTAAATCAGATCTAGGCATAATTAACGTATAAATAATGTAATAAGTATAAAATTATATTAAAAATTAGTGAAAGTATATAATAAATTAGTGATAATATTAACTTAATACACTGCTGTAAGGTGTGATACCATATGGAGAAAACAAACAGACAAACAATAACAGTACAAACAAAACTATACAAATTATCAACAACAATGAAAGATAAACTTTAAATGAATAACAAGAGTAAAAAAATATTAACATTAATGACTGATAGTGGTTAAATAAAAAACTGAAAAAAATAAAAAAATATTTAACTTAAAAGCATATTTAACTTAAATGCATGCACATTACTGTCTAAGACGTGGACATATGAATAAAATAAAGAGATAAAATAATAACAGTGCAAATAATAACTATATAAAGTAAACAACAATGGGGAAATACTGTAAATAAATAACAAGAGTAAAATATATATAGGGCACCAACAGAGAAAAAAAAAACTAGAAAAACAACAAATGCAAGCAATAAAATGTAAATATATAACCAAGAGGCACAGTCGTAATTATAAATGTGTAACAAAAAACAAGCAGAAACAATAACAGAGCAACACAACAAGAATAATGGGGGGAAAGTTATCAGACGATATGTAAGTCATGACAGGCTAGTCTCAACTCTCTCCTGAAGGCATCACAGCTCATATTAAAGAAGTCCAGATGTCTGGGGAGGTTGTTTGCCAGGCGTTGAAGACGTGGAAAAGCACTGTGGAACATGTACTGTGTGGTGTAGTGCCGCCTTGCAAACAGCTGGTGGTGACGAACATGACGTGATGCCCGGAAGTCCAGCAATTCGAGCAGATCAGGTGCATCAATGACAGAGCAGATCAACTTCTTCAAGAAAAGCAGATCATGAAACTGTACGTCTTGAATGGAGAGGTTCCAAGTTAAACTGAACTCGAAGGTCATCAATCGGCAACATTACGGTACTCAAAAGCCCAGCCGCAGCCCAATCAAACGAATGAAGCGGTTCTGTATGTTCTCAAGCCTATCAATGTGACCAACAAGGTAAGGGTTCCAGACAGTAAAAGAATATTCAAGTATGGGTCGAAACAAGGTGGACGTAGAGGATGTTCAGAGCTCGGACAGAAAAAGTATCACGACTGGTCCTAATAACAAAATAGAGTGCTGCATTAGCCTTTTTAGAAATGTGATTGATATGCTCATGACAACTTAATTCAGAAGCAAGTATGACACCCAGATCCTTTATTTTAGGCCTACATAGGCCTTGCTAAATATATACTGTTTGTTAGGCCTATGTAGGCTTCACATGTAACAGCCTATGGGCCATTGACAAGCCATGCAAACACTGCCTTCCTCAGTAAATACTGTTTATTAGGCCTATGTAGACTCCACATGTAACAGCCTTATGGCCATTGACAAGCCATGCAAACACTGCCCTGTTCAGTATATACTGTTTGTTAGGCCTATGTAGGCTTCACATGTAACAGCCTATGGCCATTGACAAGCCATGCAAACACTGGCCTTGCTCAATATATACTGTTTGTTAGGCCTATGTATACTCCACATGTAACAGCCTATGGCCATTGACAAGCCATGCAAACACTGCCTTGCTCAGTATATACTGTTTGTTAGGCCTATGTAGACTCCACATGTTAACAGCCTATGGCCATTGACAAGCCATGCAAACACTGCCTTGCTCAGTATATACTGTTTGTTAGGCCTATGTATACTCCACATGTAACAGCCTATGGCCATTGACAAAGCCATGCAAACACTGCCCTTGTTCAGTATATATACTGTTTGTTAGGCCTATGTATACTCCACATGTAACAGCCTATGGCCCATTGACAAGCCATGCAAACACTGCCCTGTTCAGTATATTACTGTTTTGTTAGGCCTATGTATACTCCACATGTAACAGCCTATGGCCATTGACAAGCCATGCAAACACTGCCTTGCTCAGTATATACTGTTTGTTAGGCCTATGTAGACTCCACATGTAACAGCCTATGGCCACTGACAAGCAATGCAAACACTGCCTTGCTCAGTATATACTGTTCACATGTAACAGCCTATGGCCATTGACAAGTGTGAGTGACTTGAGTGACAGTAAAACAGTGAATGTGACAGTTTATTCAAATTTTATGTTTATAATAAGTTTTTTAATTATTCAAAGTGGATTAAAAGTTTGACATAAGTATAAGATCTCTACTTATAAATCAAGTTCTAATTTATCATAAAACTATATAATAAATTTAATTGGAAATATAGCCTATTACTTACAATTCTAGAAGATAAAACCACATGGTTGTAAACAATATTTTAATAGTGATTTATAATATTTTGGGAGAGTCCACAGTTTGGAATTGAATTGGAAACACTCATCATTTAAATGAACATTATCATTTACAAACTAATTTGAGAAAAAGATAAAATAATAATTAATAAACTCAATTAAAATTGACAGGAAGTGGACTTACTAATATGACACCAGTAGTAACAGGCAAGTTTGTAATATCTGCCATTAAGCAAAGGTTAAACTTGAGTTGTCAGTCAGCTGTAGCTGTTTACCTGGTCTGTCTACATGTAGCTCCAGTGATAACTGGCAGACTATACTAGCTCAAGGTCAGCTACAATTGCTTCTCACTACCTTCAATCATGGAACCTGTCTTAATTTATGGGTTACTGATCTATTGATACAGCTATATTGGAAAAGTACTTATATATGTATATATATATATATATGTTTCTTTTTATCAATTTTAAGCAGATTTACTGTTTCTATTTCATTTATTTATTATTTATTTATAAAAAAAAAAAAACCACCATGTATACTGTTGGTTGAAATTGTTCTTTGCTAGGGTGAAAGGATATTGCCATTGGCCAGCAGTGATTGAGAAAATCTTAATCAAGGATCCCCAAAAATCAGTATATTATAATGTTATATTTTTTGGCGATAAAAAAAAACTGCCAATGTAAAGGAAAATGACATTTACCCATACTGGGAAAATCTAGAAGCCTACGGTAAGTTTAAGGCAGATAATCATAAAATAAAAAATCTAACGCCGCGCCTTGAAAGAGGTCTGAATTAGCCTACAATGACAAATCAAACAACTGCCCCAAACATAAATCAGCTGAAAGCGATACCGCATACCAAAAAAGACAGCTGTCGGCCCTAGAAGTGGCAGAGTCTAAAATACAGGAACATGAAATGCTGAATGATCATGACTTAGAGACTTCGCTTAGTCTTGCGGCAGAAGTTGGAAACGCTCTCCTTTCAGAAAATAGTAAGTTAAAGGAAGACCTCTACATAATGACAATTAAAAACTCCCAACTGGCAAGAAGAATTTCGGACTCTGGTATTTCTGGCTTAAATATACACCAAGCAGAAATTGAAAAACTTAAAGAGGAAAAAGAAGTCCTACTAAATAGAAATTCTGTACTAGTGGATACAATAAATCAAATTGAAGCCCAACTTGCCAAGGAAAAGGAGCTCCGTTCAAAACTTGAATGTATATTCGAAGAACATGATAAAAGAAAAAGAACATATAATATCTAGTAATAATATGGAAATTGCTAGACTACAAGAAGTAATAAAACAAATTAAAACACCAAATGAAAATAAAATAAGTGATAGGAAACTCAAGTCCAACAGCGGAATGTGCAACAAATGATGCAGAAACACAAACCAACATGGACTCCTTACCTTCACAGGGATCACTTCTGCTTCAGTTGGTGGAATTGAGAGTTCGTCTGGACGAGATGAAAAGAAAAACAACTGAACCTGTTCAAAATTGCACATCTGTCCACCCTACACCTGGATAATCTATAAACAAGCGTCAAGACCACGTAGAGCAGCAGTTAAGGATAAATCCAAGACTGCCTATACAAACCGAGGAAACTCTGAACCTACTGGACCTCTAATCGAGACATCAAACGGAATACCACTGCCATCCTCCAAACCTCACCCCCCCATCTACGAAGAAAAGAGGAAAAAAAAGAACAGAAATCTTTTTTCAGTGTATCACTACAGGTAGCAAAGCAAAAAGAGCTCCTGGGTGAAAAACTTAAAAATATAAAATTAAATCTGACCCGCCCCCACCCCACCCCAGAACAGAAGAAGCCACTGTCAATGTACCGGATGTTGACAACAATGCTGGCAACATGAACACTGTCCCATGCCATTTGAGACTTGGAGATTCTCTTTTCACCTGCATCTACGGACACAACTCGAGAGAATTTTACCCTTGAGACAGAGACCGAGTCTATCTATTCCTCGACCTACAGTCCGGCGCAGAAGGCCTCCAATGCTTGCTGTAATACGGGGACCAAGGAGAGAGCATGGAAGATTTTCTCTCCAGATACATAAACAACCCCACAGAGCAGGACAATGACATTCAGAAACAAAAGAAACCCATCCATTAGACTCAACCACTGATGCAGATAATGCCATTTCTCAAGGTTTCTTTACATCAGAATACTCATCTCAGAGGAAGCAAGGCAAACAAACGTTTTTTAGCATTAGGCCCCCCTTACAAAGACAGGTGGAAGCAAGAAACAAAGGGAAGAATAATAATCAACTCGTCTCTGAAAAGACAACTATACTTCACCAGAATGTAGACCGCATTGGAAACAAGATAGAACGCTTGAACTGTCTGCTTGATAGTCATAAACCTGACATTCTCGTTATCACAGAACATGGGCTAGACTGCGACTCCATCTCAAATGTTCATCTTATAAGCTATAAGGCTAATAGTAGCTTTCAGCAGGACCAATCACAAAAAAGGGCGGCGTCGCCATTTACAGCCACGACTCAAATTGTTAAACCCCCTGGAGAGTCTACACATTGAACAGTCTAGCAGAGAACTTCCTTTTGGAGTTGTCAGGCATAAATATCTCCCTAACTAATGGAGGAAATCTTCTCATTTTGGGTGCCTATCGACCACCAGATGCCCCCCTCGAAGATGCACTGGCGCTACTTGTCGGATGTGCTTGAGACACTACCTTGTAACAACAGTGGGATCTGCATAGTGGGAGACTTAAATGTTGATCACCTGAAAGATTCAAGAGATAAATCATCCTTAAATGAGCTTTTAGCTTCCTTTGGTATACATTAGGTTACCTCTCTCCGCCACTAGAATAACAAGTACGTCACAGTCTTCCATCGACCTAGTGTGCTCAAGTCTCGACCAAGATCTGGTAAAAGTGGATATAGTTTGATGAACACCTGTCCCGACCATACTGGTCAAATATGTACTATAAATTGTACCATCGTTGAAAAGTACATCGACTGTCTCTACTCGACGCCAGTTCAACTGCAATACAATGTTCACCTTTAAAGAGACGATCACTTATCAGTCCTGGGATGGAGTGCTTACGGAGGAGAATGCAGACATTGCTTACTCCAAATTCATCACTCTGATGGTCTCCAATTTGGATTTTGCTTGTCCATACAAGACATATCGCAAATAAATCTGTAAAAACATAAAATAATTGCCTATGACAGAGAGGTGAGCGAAAAGAAGAACGCCTATATTGTAGCACGTGACAGATTTATTCTGAATGGAAGACCGGAAGACAAAGCAGATGCGGGCTCATAAGAAAAAACTTTTACGACCTCAAGCTTAGATCATTGAGGCAGTCAGCCAGCGAGAAATTCATATCTGAATCTGCAAACAAGAATAAAGCCATCTGGACAATAATAGATGCTGAAAGAAAAACATTAAAAAACTTAACTGACTCAATATCTTCACTAAAAATAGCCAATGGAACTACTTGCAATTTACACACCATTTCTGAACATTTAAACAACTACTTCATCAATGTCGCCGAAGAAACCCTGATAAAAAAATAATCCCCAAAAAGGTATACACCTATTGATAATACTTTTACTGTTGACGATCATCTCAGGGTCTTCGCTCCAACTACGATGAACGAAATCCGGACAATCATCAGAGCAACTAAATCATCTTCTTCAGCTGGTGTGGATGATATGTCTTCAAGGCTCATGAAATCTTGTGGGGAGGAACTGCTGGTTCCTTTGACTGACGTAATAAATAAGTCTCTGGCACAAGGTGTGTTTCCATCTAAAATGAAGACCTCAAAAGTATATCCCCTCCATAAAAAAGGGCGAAAAGATGAAAATCAAGAATTACAGGCCTATCTCGTTGGTTTCCACCTTCTCAAAAGTCCTGGAGAGAGTTGTCTTAAGTAGACTCAGAGCTCATCTTCAGCGGAACAACATGAACCTTGAAGGACAGCATGGCTTCGTTCTGGGCCGCTCGGACAGCAACAGCTCTTGGAGATATCATTGAATGTATGATTAACGATTTGGATGCTGGGAAAACAATTATTAGTACATCACTTGACTTAAGCAAGGCATTCGACTGCCTTGACCACAAGATGATTCTAGGCAAACTCGAACATCTTGGAGTTGTCAGAATAGCACACTCTTGGTTTTAAAAGCTACCTAAGCAGTCGAATGCAGCTTGTGGAGCTGAAAGGAATCGCCAATGGTATTACAACTTTGATCAGATCAAAGCCACTGAATGTTAAGAGAGGAGTCCCCCAGGGCTCGGTCTTGGGTCCAGTGCTGTTTGCCTTGTTCACAGCCGATTCTTCCAAACCATGTCAGCCGGTATAGCAAGGCCATCATGTTTGCCGATGACACCATGCTCCTGACTAGCGACAAGGCGGCAGAAGCACTGGAAGTGAACAACTTCATTGCTGTGAGCTCAGCACAAGACTACTGCATCAACAACGATCTGGTCTTCAATGAAGAAAAAACTACACAGTTGATTATGGGAAAGCTCAAAAATAAGGTCACTGGTCCTCCTAACATTCAAACCCTAACTTCAACAAAACACTTAGGTATAGTTTCTTGATGATGAGCTGTCTTGGAACTACCATGTTGACTCTCTTTGCATGAAGCTGAGCTCTTCAATTTTCGCCTTGAAGCGTATTCGAGCCATCAGCACGGCTGAAGGCAACAAGAACATGCTATCATGCCCTCTTCGAGTCTCACCTCAGATATGGTATAATATTCTGGGGTGGGGCAAAGCAAGAAAACTTGAAACGAGTGCTGGTGCTCCAGAAACGAGCTCTTCGATCCATGGCGGGTCTTCAGCCAAGAGAAAGCTGCAGGAACTCCTTTCAAAGCCTTGGAATTTTAACTGCAGTCTCATTATACATCCTAGAGGACAGTTGATTTCGCTCTAAAATCACCTCTTCCAAGAAACAGAAATTTTCACAACTACAACACAAGGCACAATAGCAACTTTAATCTTCCCATCCACAGAACTTATATTTTTTCAAAGAAACCCTCATACGCTGGAGCAAAACTGTACAATATGCTTCCACAGTCAATAAAGAAGGCACACCCTCCACGTTGAAGAAGAGGCTCCGGCAATGGCTTGCAGACATCCCACTATACAGCATGGAGGAGTTCATCGCTCGCGTAAGACCTGACGTCAGCAGTGCTACTTGACACTACACTACAAAAAAATAAATAAATAAAATTATAATTATAAAAATTTTGACACCATTCTGTGCTTGAAGCTCATGAATAAAGTTATCTGTATCTGTATCTATCTGTATCTGTATCAAGCCATGCAAACACTGCCTTGCTCAGTATGTACTGTTTGTTATGCCTATGTAGACTTCACATGTCACAGCCTATGGCCATTGACAAGCCATGCAAAACACTGCCTTGGCTCAGTATGTACTGTTTGTTATGCCTATGTAGACTCCACATTGTCACAGCCTATGGCCATTGACAAGCCATGCAAACACTGCCTTTTTTTATTTATTTATTTCCTTCCCAACGGTCAAAAACCAATTTACATTTATTAACTTATAATAGATGATTAAATCATACTTAAACAAAAGGGCCAAACCAAACATGCAACTGGACTCTAAATCAGATCTAGGCATAATTAACGTATAAATAATGTAATAAGTATAAATTATATTAAAAATTAGTGAAAAGTATATAATAAAATTAGTGGATAATATTAACTTAATACACTACTGTAAGGTTGTGATACCATATGGAAGAAACAAACAGACAAACAATAACAGTACAAACAAACTATACAATTATCAACAACAATGAAAGATAAACTTTAAATGAATAACAAGAGTAAAAAAATATTAACATTAATGACTGATAGTGGTAAATAAAAAACTGAAAAAATAAAAAATATTTAACTTAAAAGCATATTTAACTTAAATGCATGCACATTACTGTCTAAGACGTGACATATGGAATAAATAAAGAGATAAATAATAACAGTGCAAATAAACTATATAAAGTAAACAACAATGGGGAAATATTGTAAATAAATAACAAGAGTAAAATATATATAGGCACCAACAGAGAGAAAAAAAAACTAGAAAAACAACAAATGCAAGCAATAAAATGTAAATATATAACCAAGAGGCACAGTCGTAATTATAAATGTGTAACAAAAAACAAGCAGAAACAATAACAGAGCAACACAACAAGAATAATGGGGGGAAAGTTATCAGACGATATGTAAGTCATGACAGGCTAGTCTCAACTCTCTCCTGAAGGCATCACAGCTCATATTAAAGAAGTGCCAGATGTCTGGGGAGGTTGTTTTGCCCAGGCGCGGTTGAAGATCGTGGAAGAAAAGGCACTGTGAAACATGTTACTGACTGTGTGGGGTGTAGTGCCGCCTTGCAAACAGCTGGTGGTTGACGAACATGGGACGTCGATGCCGGAATAAAAGTCCAGCAAGTTCGCGCAGCATCAGTGTGCATTCAAATGATAGAGCAGATTCATCTTCTTTCTAAGAAAAGCAGATCATAGAACTGTAACCGTCTTGAATGGAGAGGGTTCCAAGTTTAAAACTGAACTCGAAGGTCATCAAATCGGCATAAAATTTATTCATTACGGTACTCAAAGCTCCATGCCGCAGCCCCAATCAAACGAATGCAAGCGGGTTCTGTATGTTCTCAAGCCTATCAATAGTGACCTAACAAGGTAAGGGTTCCAGGACAGTAAAAGAATAATTCAAGTAATGGGGTCGAACACAGGTGGACGTTTAGAAGGATGTGCTCAGTAGTCTCGGACAGAAAGAAAAGTATCCACGACTGGTCCCTAAATGAACAAATATAGAATGCTGCATTAGCCCTTTTTAGGAAACTTGTGACTTGATAATGCTCATGACCAACTTAATTCAGAAGGCAAGTATGACACCCAGATCCCCTTTATTTTAGGCCTTACATAGGCCTTGCTAAAATATATACTGTTCTGTTTATGGCCTATGTAGGCTTCACATGTAACAGCCTATGTTGATCGCCATTGAACAAGCCCATGCAAAACACTGCCTTCCTCAGTAAATACTGTTTATTAGGCCTTATTGTAATCGTACTCCACATGTAACAGCCCTATGGCCATTGACAAGCCATTGCAAAAAACACTGCCTTTGTCCGTATCGTACTGTTTGTTGGGGCCTACATGTAAGACTATTAGTCATAGCCTATGTCAGAAAGAAATCTCATATCAAAACCTGACTTTTTGTTCTCTTTAATCCTTTTAAAACCCAAAAGAATCCATCAGCTGATTAGTGCTGTGTTACAGGTACCACAAGGGACTACTTGCCGCAACTA